>NW_006282664.1:668688-670303 GCF_000327345.1 Myotis davidii | reverse complement strand
GCCCCTGATCGGCCCTGCTCTGTGGGTGATAGAGGGCGGTGCCCCAACCCCCCAATCGGCCCTATCCTGAGCGTGACTGAAGGTGGCATCACAACCTCCCAATCTGCCCTGCTCTGTGCATGACAGGGGGCAGTGCCCCAACTCCCCAATCGGTCCTGCTCTGAGCCCGACCAGGAACTGTGGGGCCAGCACCTAGGCATTGGGCCTGCCCTCTGCCACCCGGGAGTGGGCCTAAGACAGCAGGTCGTTATCTCCTGAGGGGTCCCAGACTGTGAGAGGGCACAAGTGGGGCTGAGGGATACCTCCCCACACCAGTGCACAAATTTTTGTGCGCCGGGCCTGTAGTATTAATATAAGGGACATGTATCGTGCTACTAAAAGAAGGAACACACTTTATTGTGTGCTCATAAAAGGAACTGGAGTACCATGGCTCATGTGGCTCTGTTGGTTGGGTGTTGCCAAGGGGTTGCTGGTTTGATTCCTGGTCAGGGCACATGCCCTGGTTTTGGGCTTGGTCCCCGGGAAAGGGGAGGCAGCCAATTGTTTTACTCTCACATGGATGTTTCTCTATTTCTCCTTTTCTCTCCATTAAAATCTTTTTTCTTTTCTTTTTTTTTTTTTTTAAAGGAACTGGAATTACAGGTTGAATGTCTTTTCATCTCAGGTTTTCCTGAATATCATTAATTTTCAAAATTTTGTTCATTTATCAGATTATTTTCAGAGTGTAAACTTTAAATTTTGCTACAAGGATACTGGGATGCTGCTTGTGGGTTTATAAGAGTAAAAGCAGTTGTCCATTTTTATTTCATTTAATCAAACTTGTGTAGTAGATAAGCAAAGAGTGATATTGATTTAAGAAAGGAGAAAGCTTGGCGTACAGAACAAGAACCCTCATCAAAATGCTAAAATAGATGTATTTTGTCCTGGAGTACCATGGCCCATGTGGCTCTGTTGGGTGGGTGTCCCCTTTCCTTTCTGTATCCTTTGTCCACCTTACAGGGTGATCTAAACCCATCATCTGCACCATCACAGACTCTGAGGTGAAATAAGCCAGCATTGCAACTCAAAGTGGATTGCGTATAGCTACTTGAACAAATTAAAAGTTCCCCTAAATTTGTATATTTGGATTAAACTCACATTTATATAAGATTTATAAATATTTTAAATTCAAATGTAACTGGGTATCTTTTTTCCCCTGGCAATTTAGCATAATCGCTAGCATGGTCCAATTAGCATGACCTTTGGCATATTGTAGGAGCTGTACAATATCTCCAGAAGCAGGATGTTGTGACAGAAGAGCTAAAATGTTTGTAGATGAACCTGGATTCAAATTATGTTTCTACCTTTCTACCTGAATTTTTTGGGGGACAAGATTTTTTATAAGATGTGAGTCTGACCTTCCCAGGGTAGTGTCATGTAGGATGAATCTCTACTTTCTCTTCGCCATCACTATTACTCTGCTCTCAAGTGGTTCTTTGGAAATGAATGTGTTTATATTGTAACAAAGGGTATTAAGATCCTTCTTCCTACATTTCTAGAAAGGAAGGCCTTTCCATTCTCACCTTTTGGGCAGCTTATTACCTAGTCCATCTAGTCCCCTAAATGTGAAAACACA
>NW_006282664.1:666572-668047 GCF_000327345.1 Myotis davidii | reverse complement strand
CAATACAAAACATTGTATCTTTATTTGTGATGGGACCTAAACCAGAGAAATTCATTTTGAGATACTATTCATCACCTCAGGCTAAGAGTTAGCTGAATCCCCAGCCAAATGTCAGTGATTCAATTTATATTCCAACAGAGGTTTTATTCAGTCATTATTTTAGATTTGTTCTCAAAACTGTATTTCTGCTTACAAGCTAAGTTTGTTGTTGTTACAAAGGGATCAACAGAGTGGAGACCTCAGTGTTAAAATCTTATTTAAGATTAAACATAGAAACTTGATTTGGCAGGCTAAGATAAAATATCCCCCAAATGCCTATTAAATTTTTATAGGTTAATATCCTCAAATTATCATTCCAATTTGCAAAAGAGAAGTTACTGAGCAAGTTTTAATTGATTTTTAACCGTGTTTAAAAAATACTATGCTCCTGGAAAAAAAAGGGGGGAGAATACAATTGTCTATTACAAGGCCATAGGGGCACCTCCCTTAACTGACTGGAGGAAGCCAGCTGTTGGTGCTGTTGGTTTCAATATCACTCTTTCCAGACCAGTAGGATGTGTGACTCAGATTTCCACACCAAGGTGGTCCTTGAGAAAAGCTTCAGATGAGAAGAGGTTATGTTATTTCTTTGGTATCACCTATTATTTCCTTCAGGCAAACCACGTATCAGAGAATCTCAATCTGAAAATGACACAAGATACAGGTGCTTCTTCCTCTTCTTTTTTAAAGGTCTTTATGTCTTTCAGTTTTCATGTGTGCTCTTGATCGGTGTCTTTCTATAAATAAATGTACTTATCATAATGAAAAAGTCATCTCAGTGCTCATCTGAGAAATCTCTTATATCTGTCGCCTGGACAAAGGAGATGAAATGTGATTTGAAACAGAATATATACATATTGGCATACAGATTTCCATATGTTGCAAATTTCTTGAATGGTCAAAATGGTGAGAAAAATGAGAAAAAAAGAGGACAAGAACTTGCACTATTTAGAAACCTAGTGTACCTCTCATACTATGGATGGTATTTTGCACACAGTATTGAATTTAGTCTTATTCCATTTTAATGAGAAGGAATCTGAAATGTGGAGATATGAAAACAGCTTTCCCCAAATTATGCACATAATATAAATACAGGTATCAGGAGTCAAAATTAAAGGAAAAATTCAGGATCTGTGATGCTTCCATGATACCAGTATTAGGAATTTAGACATAGTGTTGAGTGCTAAACACTCTGAATGTTACTAATGATATGGAGAACCCCCTCCCCAACCTCTAGAAAATTGAAATAGAAAAAAAGTGAACTTCTAAAAATATTTTAGCCCTGACCAGTTTGGCTCAGCGGATAGAGCGTTGGCCTACAGACTCAAGGGTGCCAGGTTCGATTTCGGTCAAGGGCATGTACCTTGGTTGCGGGCACATCCCCAGTGGGGAGTGTGCAGGAGGCAGCTGATCGATGTTCCTCTCTCATCGATGTT
>NW_006282664.1:657260-665151 GCF_000327345.1 Myotis davidii | reverse complement strand
ACCTCTCTCCTGTGAGTTTCAATCCCTTTTCATGAAGTAAAAACAGCTATTCAAGCAGAATAACTTTATCACAGTGAACTGTTGGAGGAGCAGTGTTCTGGATATGGTAAAGGCAGAGAGACTTAATCATCTCTCCTTCCTTTATCCTGAAAAGAAGCTTCCTCTTTTTGGAGTGTTAGTGCCTGGATGCATCTGCCTCCCCTGACGTTAAGGCCCATCGCTGGTATTCCATTCCCCTGTGTCTGGAGGTGTGTCAGTGAACTATCTTTAGTCCTCCTACCAATGAACCATAGTAATAAAATCCAGAAATAATGACAATTTAACTGGAAAAATACTGGTGAAAATATCAAATAATCACAAACCCTTGTGCAAAACAAAAATAATGTATATTTGTTAAGATTAATTCAGGAGTATTTAACTGCATTTAGGCAATTCTGCAGGTAGTATGAGTCCTACTTTACAGAAGGAAAGTAAATATTTAGAAATGGTGAATATTTAGTTTGCAAATAAAATAATTAGATAAAATCCCTGTTCAAAAATTTAGATAAAAGAAAAAAATAGGCTTTTATGTTTAGGAGGAAAGTTTTAGGGGTGGTGAAGACAAAATTTGAGTTTTTATGAAGACTTTCTGTTAGGTGTCATGTTTGGATTTATTTGAAAGTGGCAAATGTAGTCAAATCTGTATTTCTTTATAATATATCTAAATGTATTCAGCTTTTAAAAGATTATTAATAATGCTTTAAATAAAAGCAATACCTTCATCCTCAAGATTGTATGGTCAATAAGATAAGAGAAGACTGTATACTGTATTGATATGAAAACATGGGAGATGGATTTTTTTAAAAAATGATTTTAGAAAGAGAAAGAGCGAGAGCAAGAGCAAGAGAGAGAGAGAGAGAGAGAGAGGAGAGAGAGAGAGAGAGAAGCATCTATGTGAGAAAGAAACATCTATCAGTTAACTCCTGCATGCACTCCCACTAGGGATTGAACCTGCAACCTAGATATATGCCCTGACCAGGAATGGAACCAGTGACCTGTGTGTATGGAATAATGCTCAACTAACAGAGTTACACCAGCTGGGGAGGAAAATGAATTTCTTTTTACTTTTTATTTAAGCTGCTGACTGCCAAGGGCCCCATTCCCAGAGATCGTGGTTTGATTATTTAAGGATAGGGCCTGGGAGTTAGTATTTTAAAACTCCCAGGTGATTTTGATGTGGCTTGAGGGTCATGTAAAATGAATCCAACATGCTCTTTATGTCTGTCAGTCTACTGCTAAAGGTGCCTGGACATGGTGGGGCTATACAGATTCTTTGTTCAGATGAAAATGGATAGCATGATTGGAATGGATCTGACAAAAAGGTTTCTGTTTTAATTTCTATGATTGCAATAACCTTAAAAGTAACCCTATGGCCCTAACTGGTTTGGCTCAGTGGATAGAGCATAGGCCTGCAGACTGAAGGGTCCCAGGTTCGATTCCGGTCAAGGGCATGTACCTGGGTTGCGGGCATATCCCCAGTAGGGGATGTGCAGGAGGCAGCTGATCAATGTTTCTCTCTCATCGATGTTTCTAACTCTCTATCCCTCTCTCTTCCTCTCTGTAAAAAATCAATAAAATATATTTAAAAAAAATAACTCTATGACATGAGTGTTAATTTTAAATCTATTTTAAAGATAACAGAAGAAAGAGAATAGCGATAAGGCAAAGGGCCTGTCTAATATCCAGAGTCACACACTTCAAAAATGGTGGGTTTGGGATCTAAACCCTATCTTTCTGATGCTGATGGCCAGATGTGCAGGCTTTCCTATAAGGTTATAAGAAAAGGTTATATGCACCTTGCAGCTGCATCTTGAACACTATCCTTGTCTCAAAATGATAGCATTCTTCTAGACAGAAGAAAAATAGAAATTGAGAGCAAAATGAAGATTGTGGATATTAATATATTTGTAGAGTTTAGTATTTCACATTTTCAAAACAATTCTATTTGTAATTGTCAAGGGAGTGAGGGTAACTATAAGTTTCTTCTATAAAGCCAAAGGACAGTCTTCACATTTACAGGAAACTTCAAGGAGAGCTGGATTTGGAGGCCTCTCCCATGTGAGTTCTCTTATTCAACATTTAAATTCATCAACTTAAATAGGAAGCACAGAAAATATCTACATTCTCACACATGAACTCAAATACAGATAGGACTTGGATTTGCATAGCAGAATTCAATGGCCTTCTGGCCTGTGATTTGAATCTTATCCATTCAAACTGTACCTCAGGTATCTTATTCTTTTAAAAAATAATATTTTTACTGACTTCAGAGAGAGAAAGAGAGAGGGAGAAAATGATAAGAAACTTCAATGATGAGAGAGAATCATTATATTGGCTGCCTCCTGCATCTCCCTTACTGGGCATTGAGCCTGAAACCCAGGCAAGTGCCCTGCCCAGGAATCAAACCATGATCCCTTCATTCATGGGTTGACACTCAACCACTGAACAATACAGGCAGGGTTTAAGTTTCTTATTCTTATAAAAATATTCAAAGATTGAAACCAATTAGCTCACAACCACATTTAAAACATTAATGAATGCTGCTTTTGCATTATATCATTACTAATTCTTATATTATTGCACCCAGCATGATGCCATGCCCACATAGGCACTTCATAAAGGTTACTTCTTGGTTTGATGATTTTTTATGATTAAAACAATTAGCACAATTAAGTTGGCTTTCATTACCTAGATTTTAGGGGAATAAAAGATTTTACAAATAAGATATATTTTCTTATTCTCCTTAAGTGTTTTAACTTTCGTAGAACATAGTTTATTTTCCTTTTGAACCTTTTGAAAACCATGTAGGCTAAAATTATAGTCATATTCAATTCTGAGTGGAGGAAGCATAAAAATACTCATAAAATCATAATTACTGAAACTTACTGTGCACATAGTATGCCATAGTATAAAATCCATCTAATTATATAGATTCTCTTAAAAGCCACAGCTACTCAAGAGGTAGGTACACTATCATTTACACATTTCCAAAGAAGAAATACAATCTTAGAGGGACATGTCCAAGGTCACTCATCTAGGCATGTGGCAGAGCTGGAATTCAAACTCAAGGCTACTCGGAACCTGGGGCCCCAAAAGCCTGAATTTGGAGGTCACATTAAATATACCAGCCCAGGAAATTCTCACATAACAACTGCCTGTGGCTTCTTTAGGCTATGTGGAAACAAATCTGAATATACATGGTTCCTAATTTAGACTATGTCTAGTCTTTGTTAAGCTGGACAGGTACAATTATAAGGATGGTTTTAAACAACTCCAGGTTTTTCCTACCCACTGACCATGCAGAATCCAAATCCTTATTATGCTTAATAGAGCCATTATATCTCTCTACGTTGTAATTTCTCCTAAAATGCATGCAAAAAAAATCTACTAACTCATTCAAAATGGCTTGGGATAGAAATAGCAATTGTTTTTTAAATCTTAACCAAGCCAGACAACTAGCTGTGTAAGAAGCTACTAGTACTGCCTGATTACTGTCTTAATTTTGATTGCATTAGCAAACAGGAATCATTAGAACTGTGAATTATTATTTATTTGTAAACATGCTTTCTAGCTGAGGGTGTTAATGTTGTAATTATTAGATCATTGTGATTATTAGAAACTAGAAGCCCAGTGCATGAAATTCATGTATGGGTAAGGTTTCTAGGCCTGGCCGGTGTTCAGGACAGATCTGCGGGGTAACTGGCGGGGCAATCAGGCTCCCTGCCTCACCACTCACACCTACAGCTCCTGCATTAAGCATCTGCCCTCTGGTGGTCAGTGCACATTATAGCAACCAGTCGTTCTGCTGGTTGTTCCGCTGTTCAGTCAATTTGCATATTAGGCTTTTATTATATAGGATTACATTGCCATTAAGTGATCATAGTACCTAAATGTTTTGAATGATCACTAAGTAATGACCAATATTTACATGTTCCACATGGATTATCTCACAACAAGTCTATGGGAAGAGACATTATTCAGTTACTGACCCCATTCTACAGGTACTGTACTATAACTTGCCAATAACACACAGACAAAAATTGGCAGGGCCACCCAGGCACTCTCACTTCAGAGCTTACACTGAACTTCTAAATGATTTTGGCACGGAATTCTGTTATTATTGGAAGTCAAAGGGAATGACTACATTATAAGCAATATGACTTAATTGCTTTGTAACCAGAAAGTTCTGGGTTCATTTCTTGTGCCATCATTTATCAATTGATGTCCTTGGGCCAGTTAATTGCCTCATTTGTTAACAGAAGATCATAGTAATAACTATCTTATAGTTTGGTGTGAGGTTTAATAAACTAATCCACATAAAGCACTTTAACACAGTGACTAGAGAATAGTAAGTACTCATTATTATTATCATAATTATTTAATTTATCTGACTTCTGATTTTATGAGTTGAATCAGGCTCTGAAAATATACAGCAACTGCACTAGGTAGGTTTGTCTGCTTTAACTCTTTACTTAGCAGCTTCACATTATTCAGCAATTTAGTACAATTTGGCATTTGTAGATCTCCCTTCCCACAGGATAATTTATCTCACTGTGAATCATCAGCCAACTTGTGTGCTGGCATAGAATTAGAAAACTCACAAGTTTCACATGAAGAAACATGCAGGCAAGTAAAAAGTCTTGCCCTAGGACACACTTAAATTAAAGAAGTCCTGAGGATTAGCACCGAGGCATGTTACCTAAGCGGGGGGACCACTTATCTTTTCTGAAAATGCCTGACAACAGGACTCAAAGAAGCAAAGACTCAATGTCTCCAAGAAGAAAGAAAAGATGGCTAGGCTTAGGGTCTGACACAGGCCCTTGTTTGGCGCTGGCTATTTTCCAACCACATTAAAGTGCTCTGCAGCAGACTTGTCTTGGCAAACTCTGCCTTGGATGAGGTATCAAGTAAACCATGCTTAGTGGAGAGGAGAAAAACAGCAAGATCACTGTAACTGGCTGTGTTTCATTAACCAAAAGGCTCTAAGAAAAAAACAAAGTTTTTCTTGGTTTTCATAATGATTTAACAGCTAAATCTTAGAAAAGAATAAATCCATATATGCATTTTTTTTCCTTTGGTATAGAGACATCATTGCAAGATGTTTTGTTTAATTTTTAAAAGTATTCATTGGGCCTGGCCTCCCTCCTATACCCCTTCCTGGTGCTCCCCACTCCCCCTACCACACACACACCCTCTAAAAATTCTAGCTCATGCTATATAATAAAGAGCTAATATGCTAGTTAAACTGAACAGCAAAACGACTGTCCGGACGACCTTCTGTACGAAGCCGGGGCCGTGAGGCCCAGCAGAGGCAGCCGGGGCTGTGAGGGCTGAGCCCCTTGCACGAATTTCATGCATCAGGCCTATAGTATCAATTAATTGGAAACTAAAGCAGAATGATTTCAGTTTTGTGAATTAACTGAAATAATTTTTTTTTAAATTTAATTCAAAAGTATATAATTTACTTTGGAGGAAGCTAGAAAGGAAGAGGTCATCAAATATGTAAACATGATAGTTTGACTTCAATTAAAGAGAAGAAAAAGAAACACAGTCTTTTGCAGTAATCAGGAAACTGATTGAGCATAGGACCTGGGGTTAGATAGTATACTCCATGTTTGGATAAGCTGTCTTGATCTTTAAGGTAGAGTGTTCTTTCCCAAGTGGCATTGAATAATTGAAGTCTTAGTAAAGATGTTCCAGTAAAATTATAAATGGCAGTGTTTTGGACTGGATGTTTGTGTCCTTTCCAAATTCGTATGTGGAAGTTCCTAACCCCTTAAGTGTTAGTATTTGGAGGTGGAGTTAGATTAAGTCATGTGGGTGTGGTGCTCTCTATTAGATTAGTGCCATTACATAAAGAACAAGGAAATTTTTCTCTCCAAGTGCATGTGAGGACATAATGAAAAGATGGGTACATGCAAACTAAGAGAAAGCATCACCAGACACCACTAAAACATGAAACTATATAGCTCAGGTGACAGTAACTTAGATTTTAAAGTAAAATAGTGTTTTAAGCACAGTTTTGACACTTGCAAGTTTTATGACCATTAACAAATAACTTTAATATCTTTTGAGTGTAGTTTTCTTATCTTAAAAAAAAAAGTGGCAACAGCAATATTAGCTATCTGAAGTTGAGAAGAAGGTGAGAATATCAAAGGCCCTGAGTAAAATGTCTAACTTATAACAAGAAGTCAATAGTCATCAAGGCTGATATTTTGCAGAAGCAGTATCTGACTAGTATCACTTCAAATAATATCTATGACCAGAAACACAACTTGGGACAGCTCATCGTACTAGTCACAGATTGTCAGAACTTTATGGAACCTTATAGATCATCCACTTGAAGCCACTGGGGAAAGAGACTCAGAGGGATGTACCAATTTGCCATGGTCATATACAAGGTGAGAGATGGAATCAGGTCTCAGTAGGGGCTTTCTCCTGTAGCTCTAGTTCTGTTTGTTTATGGTTCTTTTCATTTCACTGAACAATCCCTGAGTATCTAGGCAGCAGAGGATGAGTAATTTAATTTTGAAGTAAATATGCATGATCATATTATGTACATTTTCCAAAATAATTAATGTTGAGACTCAAATTCTCTATTTCACTTGATTATTTATTTATACAATGTTCATTGAGTAACATTTTGGTTAATATCAAGATACTAGAGGCCTTGTGCACAAATTCGTGCATGGGTAGGGTTCCGAGGGGGTTCGGAGGAAAGCGGGATGCAATTGGTCCTCTGGGCAGGCAGTGGGACACCCTTGCCAGCCGGGGATCCAGATCTGTCCTGCTGACATTTGCGCTGGTTGTCAGGAGCCACCTGGTGACTGCTTTTATACTGTTTCTTCATTGTGGAGTGTCTAGGGAGAAGAACCGGCCCCAGTGCCCAAAGCAGATTTCCAGGAGGCCAGCAGTGCTATCAGGATCGTGCTGGAGGTGTTGGTCCATCAGTGCCTGGCCTGTTCTCCAGAGATTGGACTTGCAGGACTACTGAGGGAGTGAGTGGCTGCTGCCGGGCTGGATGTCCGGAAGATGTCCAGTCTAATTGGCATATTATCCTTTTATTATTATAGACTAGAGGCCTGGTGCATGAAATTCATGCATGGGGAGATCCCCTTAGCCCAGCCTATACCCTCTCTAATCCAGGACCCCTCAGGGGATGTCAGACTGCCGGTTTAGGCCTGATCCCCAGTTGGACATCCCTCTCACAATCCAGGACTGCCGGAAGCCGGTCCATCCTTGCTGCTTGACACAGTCACTGCAGGAAAGGTACATCTGCACAGCATATGTTTCAAGGGACTTGGCATATATAGCATACTGTTCTTAATATGTTTGCTCCCCTTAGCACTATGTGTTTTGACCAAGGTCCCCTCTCCGAGAAGGGTTGTTTCCCCAGGTGGGGATTTTTCCCTGAAGTTGGGGAAGGGGTAAAACCCCTTAACTGGGTGCCAGGCGGGTAGTTGGTCACTTTGGCTATGAACAATCATGCTTAAGCTGCATGATCTTTGCTCCCTGGGATGGAGATGAGAGGCGCCCTAACCTTTGGAGTGGAGATTGATAGGATTGAAGTCAACTGGTATAAGTGCGGATGTGGCAGGACAGCAGAACACAGAACCTAGAGACGGAGCCTGGAGACAGAACATGGCAAAAGATCCTGGACAGAAACTGGCAACAGAACCTAGAGACAGAGCCTAGCGAGAGAACCTGGCTGCAGAGCCTGGATAGAACATGGCAAGAGAACCTGACTAGACCCTGGTGACTGAACCTGGCTGGAGAACCTGGACAGAACCTGGCTGGAGAACCTAGTGAGGGAACATGGCTACAGAACCTGGCTGGAGAACCTGGAGAACCT
>NW_006282664.1:641499-657187 GCF_000327345.1 Myotis davidii | reverse complement strand
ACCCCAGCACAGGACCACTGGCTCCTAACTGCTCACCTGCCTGCCTGCTTGATTGCCCCTAACTGCCCACCTACCAGCCTGGTCACCCCTCACTGCACCCCTCTGTGGGCCTGGTCACCCCACACAGCCTGCTGCTCAGTCATTTGGTTGGCCCTCACCAACCCTCTGCTGACTTGGTCATCCCACACAGCCTGTTCAGTCGTCCGTTCAGTTGTTTTGGTTGCAATGGCCACTTTGACTTTTATATATATATAATCACTCATGGTAAACAAAATAAGTTTATGAAATGACTTTGACTTCTCTAAGCCTGAAATCTGTTGAAAAGCTAAGATTAGGTCCAGTTCTATAGACATACTCACACATACACACATACACACATTACACCTCACAAATATTTGAATGCTAAAAAAACATGCTAAGTTGTAAGTTTCTACTTGAATTTAGGAAAGAGAGAGATGAATACAAGTTTTTGTGGTTATTTTTAAACATTCTGAAGTATATTCAGAAGTGCAAACAGAAGGTATCTGTTGAATGAATCCAACCTTTAGTTAAGGAGTTGGCAAACTTTTGCTACAAAGTTCAAAGTTATATTGTAACAGATATACATATTTTAGGTTTTGTGAACCAAAAGACAAAATCAGTGATATTATGTAGGTACTTTATAATAAGAGAGAAAATCAGTTTTTACAAATTTTATTGGAAAAATTCAATAATACTAATAACAGTAATAATAATACAATATTTCTGTAATACATGCCTATTATTGAGAAAAATTAAATTCTTTTTCAAGGGAATAATTTTTTTTGTAATTAGGGTTCAAATGAATGTTGCTCATCATCAAATTGATTACACACATTCATCTTCATATACCATACTAAAACAGACTAAAGAAGAATGATTGAGCAGTGAAAAAGTTAGTCCACTAAGGGAAATGAGTGTTATATGGAAAATCAATGATTGACTCTAGGAAAAAGCCCAGAAAGTGAAAAAAAAAAAAGATATAAAACACAGAAAGACTATATAATGAAGTAGCACCAATAAATGATTTAACATTAGAAATTCAAGGACTAAGTTGGACTAGATAACAGATCAAAACACAATTTCTGAATCTTGCTTTATATTATAATCCTTTCAGTTTTATAATATACATTCAGTATCACATACAAATCTTTTTTCTTCATTTTCAGATTAAAAAGAACTTCTAAGCCATTAAAAATATAATAAAGTTCCTGGAAGTAAATGCTGCAGAGTCAAGCTGAAAAAAGAATGCCATTTGAGTTTAAAGTTTGGGGACAGAGTAGATTATAGAAAAATATTACTGTTTCTGAACTTCATGTGGGAATTGTGCATGAAGGGGATCACAATTGCCACCTTAAATATAGCATTTTGCTATAAGGATTATTTGAGCTCAAGGCAATTGAAAAACAAAAAAACAAAGAACGGACACAGTAAGAGCTCTCTGTCTGCTCTCATCTGGCTAAAGGCAGGGAATAAATTCCCCTTTTGAATGTATCATTCCCTTACCTGCAACTGTACTAGATACAGGACAACAATCGTATCATCAGAGATGAAGATGGAACCCAGTCTGAATAAACAAAATTTACTAAATAACCCTTATCTACCATAATTTACCCACCCAAAATTTGCTGCTTCTAGAAGCCCAAAACATTATTTTTACTTTGGTCACTTCTCCACCATTTATTACTCTTCTACACTAATAAAAGAGAAATATGCAAATTGACCATACATTCATGAGGCCCACGAGCCAATCAGGAGTAAGTATGCAAATTAACCCAAAATAGATGGCAGGTCAATTTGCATACTCAGGCGCTGCAGGCATTCTGCACCGCCCTAGCTGCTCTGGGCCTCTAGGCAGCATGGGAAGGCGGAAAGGCGGCTCTGGGCCAGAGTGAAGGCAGAAAGGCTGCTCCAGCCAGAGCGAAGGCAGTGCCCACAGCCAGGGGAAGAAAGGCACATTCTTGCATGAACCTTCATGCATCGGGCCTCTAGTTGTTAAATAAAATGGTACATAGTCTCCAAATCTATTGACTTCTTTTGACCTTCATTTCTTTTCTGTGCAGCTCCTATGTACATAAAATTAAAAATATAATGTGTATTTTTTTTTCTTTATGCAAAACTCTCCATTGTCAGTTTAATTTGCAGGCTCCTGTAACAGAACCTAAAAGAGTAGTGAAAAGTTTTTCCTTCTCTATATATATCTGTGGGTAATACAGAAAATATAGCCTAGTCAAAGAAAATACCTGTGAAACACTTTTTTTTATTATTAGAATGGGAAGGCTGAGGGCAAGGAGTAATTGATGTAGGATGAAGGCCAAAATCTTTAAGAGATAGTGAAGAAATACCTCAATTTTGCCACATATTCAGACTGTGAGGGTCTCGGTTGCCTGCACATTTATTCCCTGAATTTATTTTCATCTACTATTCTACGTTAATCTGAGTAACTGTGTCTCCCACCAATAAAATTTTAAGTAAATTTTTTCCAACCAAAGTCTTATTAAGATGGAATGATTCCAAAACATATTCACATTATATTTTTAAAATTCTTTTTAGACGTGTTGTTATGTAGTGAACAAGTAGAGACATTGTCCCAAGTAAAACTGGTTGTGAATCTTAGATCCATAGCTACCTGTTGTGTGTCCTTTAAAGAAATTTTGTGGAGTAGGGAGATGGTGGTAAAGGTAAGAGATGGTATATAAATTCTAAGTATCAACATTATAAATCACATTAACACATTTTTTTCCTCTTCCGTTCAACAAGCCATTTTCTACACATACACACATGCACACGCACCACACAAAAGCCATTACTTTGCTAACTATCAAGCTTCTTTCAATTCAGTTAGCAGTTCTCATTATTTATTTTTCTTTGCTTTTTATTTTATTTCAGTAAAACACTTAAAGTTCTATTTTCTCTAGGCACTATTAACTTTTTCCCTGTCACTTAGGTATTTCCTCTGCAAATTGTTGAATTCACTTAGGTGGAGTGATCTCTTTATGAGCTCTTTTAAATCTAAAAAGACATCCTTGCCCTAAATATCTAAGAGTGTTAGCAAGGATTGGTGAACTCTTCAGCAGAAAATTGACTCAGAAGTTTATTCTGTTACAACAAATAGGTACACAAAGTATATAAGACCTCAAGGCAGTATGCATTGAAAATAGACCTGGTGAGTATGAGGTAGTGATCAAGAACTAAAATTTTTTCAGACTATAGATCTCTAGCCAGATATAGACCAAAAGATTTTTAAAAGTAGAACTATTTATAATTTTCTAATTTTAACTTCAAATAAATATATTTTTCTCTCTGTGTTACTTTTTTTGTTTGTTTTGTTAATCCTCATTGGAGGATATTTTTTCCATTGATTTTTTTAGAGAAAGTGTAAGGGAGAGAGGGAGAGAGGGAACGGGAGGGAGAGAGAGAGAGAGAGAGAGAGAGAGAGAGAGAGAAAGAGAATAATAATCTACAATAATAAACATTGATGTGAAAAAGGCACATTATTTTTTTGCCTCCATCAGGCTCCTGGACCAGGGATTAAACCTGCAAACCAGGTATGTGCCCTTGATGGGGAATTGAACCCATGACCATTTGGTACACAGGCTGACACTGTAACCACTGAGTCACACAGGCCAGGATCTCTGTGTGATTTCCTGAAAACAACTTGAAGTGTCTTAATATACAAAAGCCTAAGTGTCCATCCAACCATCCGACCAGTAGCTATAATTCACACTGGCCACCAGGGGGCAGATGCTCAGTGCAGGAGCTGCCATGGAGTGTGCTGGCCATTTAAAAAGAAATGGCACTGCGGACCTTGTGCCGACAAATCGGCGCTCAGCTTCCCCCAAGTGGGACATAGGCCCTGCCACCACCCCGGAGCGACACCCCACCAGCCAACACTGCCAAGACCCCATGGCACAAAATGTGGCCAGTAGCCCAGCCCAACCCAGAAATGGTTGCTGTGGTGCCAGGTAATGACTTCATGTAGCAAAGCCTGGATTCCTCTCCCTAGATTCAGGTTTTCTCACTGCGCAGAATATAGTCAGACACTGCTGCAGTTAAATATTTTACCTTTGTTCTCTCTGCATGATCTACAATAATAATCTGCTTCATGTTGATATTTATTTCTGTGTTGCTGACAGTTACCTGAAAGAGAAGTTAGGGTGCTTCACTGTGCTAGAAAAAGTTTAGCTAAATCAGAAAGCAGGTCTAATTAAGCAAGTGTATTCTATATCTAAAAAAGGCTAAGTTGACTCGTGCACTATCTATCTATATAAAGCTTTCACTGGTGCCAATTGCACCCGTGTGTTTCCATCTGTCACTGTCAATCGTGAATCTGGTTGACACTTATATTATAGAGAAAGGGTATAGAGTAATATTAAAATATTTATTCTAATTAATTTCCTTTCCATGCACCAGACCTTTAGTTTAAGATAATGCGGGAGGTACAATAGAGAAAGAAGTTTTTATCCTTCTTGTAGGGCGTGGCTATAGGGTTAAGTTTTGGACTGACCTGTTGGCAGAGCCACAAACAAGACCCAGTTTAGAGGGTACAGTCCTCTTAGTATAATTAGGCTTGGCCTTATGACTCCCTAGATCTTATCTGGGTAGCTAATGGGCTGTGGGAGGTGCAGCAAGTGCTGCCAAAACAAGTGAAACTCACAAGAACATTGTAACTATGATGACCACTACCTTGTTTACCTCTGGCTATAAAATAAAGGCTCAGCTTACTGTCTGGGTCTCTCTCTGTGGCTTCAGCCAGGCACAGGAAGATCTACCTAGACCCAGCTTATTCTCTTTGTCTGTTATTTCTTCATCCTTTACCGCCCTCACTCAGGCTTGTGGAACCCTTGGCTGAGCTGGCTCGCCACACCTTCTCAATAATAAAACTAGGTAATCCTAAAATATTAGAGCACTTTTTACCTTTTGCCTTTGCTCACATTGTCTATTCTGTCCAGAACACCTCATAAAACTTCTCCCTTGGTATTGCTGAGATAGAACATGTAAAAGACTAATCAGGGAAAATTCTGGAAAGCTTTCTCAGGGTTGTCCTTCTTCCATCAACCCTCATCTCTGTCTCTGTCTTTCATTACCTACCTTCTTTATTACTGCAGGTATCTGAAATTGCATGACAACTGCTTCATATGAGTCTATGGAATCAGATACTTCTCTTTTTTAATTTTTAAAATTGACTGTACAGAAGTAGAGAGGGAAGTAGGAAGAAAGAGAGAAACAGATTTTTTGTTTCACTTACTTATACATTCATTGATTGATTCTTATATGTTCCATGACCAGGGATCAAACCCGCAACCTTGGTGTATTGGGACAATGCTCTAGCCAACTGAGCTACTGATCAGGGCCTGAATCAGACATTACTTTATTTAACAAATAGTTGTTAGGTTCCTGCTCTGTGTAAGTAGTCAGAATAATGTGGATATCACAGCAATGTTAACTATGCGTTTCCATAGGAACAAAAGTATACTGTCCACTCTCAGTGGAACCAGTGGCTGTTGTGATTAATGATTGGGTGAGAGCATCAAACTTTCTTGCCCCACCACCTCATGCATTCATGCTTACAAGGTGGTTTGTTGAAGTTAGAGAAGTGTCTGTGAAACAGCTTTTACCCATTGTGCAAAACTTAGTGACCCATGCAAATATCAAACCAGCAACCTTTGATGCATTACCATGGAGATCTAACCAATTGATTCAACTAGCACAGATATTTTTACATATTAATCTCTCTATCAATCTGAACCACTTCAGCTTCATTTAGTCAGGGCTAGCTCCCATTCTCTTTTTCCTCTGACTATTCTCCTCATTAAATATATTTCCATGAAAATAGGGGTTACATCCCTTGGGATCTTGGCTTTGCGCCTGACAAAATTTCTCCCTTGTGAAGCAGTAATGCTCTCTTAGTGAGCTGATATGATGTCAAGGGCATTGTCTCAACAATTTAAATTCTGCAAATAGGAAATGCTGATCTAAGCAATGCTCGGAATAACACAAGATGTTGAATTAATAAATAGTAAAGTCATTTTATTATTACCAAAAATTTACTACTAACTTTTTTCAACCTTTTGCTATTTAAAGCAGCAAGAGCAAAATTTTAACAAAACAGTACTAGTAAAATTTGTGAGTGCAAAAAATGCTTCATAGGCACCCAGATTTTAAAAGAGGAAAGCATGGGTGAGAGAACACCCCAAAATAAATTCATAATTGCTTAAGCACCAGTGAAAAAATTCCATAGACATTTTTGTACTTCAGAGGCTGAGCTTAGCAAAATAATTGTGGAATGAGTTACACAACATTATTATAATTTTATTCAGTTCTTTTCATGAGGATAAATGGGAACTATTAAAAGTCAACTCCAGTGACTAATGTGCATGCTTCCCCTGAATTACCACACTTAAGTAGATTTTATTAGGGACACTTATTCCCCAACTATTATAACATGAAAGGTAGAAATTTACCAGAAAAAAAAAACACAGGAAAAGAAATGATGTTTTATTTTACTTATCCCACTGGAACAGAACGCAATTTAAATGTACTAATGTAAAGCATTGCTTGGATTGGTAATTGCTCCTGTCTTTAAGTAACGGACTATTTAAAGTGCCACAGTCATGCATTCACTGGCCTAATTTGTATCAAAAGATATTATAAATACATTATTCTCCTAGAGTAGAAAATTCACAATCAGTATGCTTTGTTCTAATGGAGAGAGAAAAAGGTATGGTGATTATTTCCAAGGGGAGGGTGCAGTTACCTCCCACAGTTACTCTAGTAGTGGATTGAAATTCAAGCCAATACTTACATAAAAGAGGGCGGAAAACCTACTAGGCTAGTAGAAACATACAGAAACCATACATTTACAATCTCAGGCACAAGTACCGGCACAGGAGTAGACAAGAACCCGATGAGTCAGTCTGAAACACACTAAAATTCACTTAAAAATAAATTTATTGGTTTGACAACTGGTCGACACAGTCATATAGGTTTCAGGTATGGGTTTCTATGTTATAAGATCTGTATATTGCACCATGTGCCCATCACTGAAAGTCAAATCTTCTCTATAGGGAATCTAGAAATTCTTTGGTGGCATAAGGGTTGGGAGGAACACCTCTTGGATAGCCCAATATGAACAAAGCAAGTGGATAGTTATATGGTAAACTGAATTTAATGCAGCTGAAAATGTACATATTCTAAACCTGCCTAGTGTTTTTTGTTATTGTTGAATTAAAGAAAAAAGTAGTAATTGAATAAAGAATTAAGATAATTATGGATGGCATAAATAATTGCTTTTTTGTTAGTGGTTCTTACAGTTTCTAAGGCATAGATACAGCTTCAGTTACCTCAGGAAACAGGGTTTTATGGTAAAAAACACAGGAATAGAGGAAATAGATTCATCAGAAGTTGGGGAGAAGTGAATATGATTCACGCTACCCTAGCCACGCCACCATCAGCAACTTGGGAGTTCAGCATTTTCTAGTTTCAGATTTCTGCTGCCTCTGCTGCCCTCCTGTTCTGCTTATTTTTCACCTTTGTGTCTCTCTACTATTTGGCTTCAGGGTATCCTTCGTGCTGCTGCCTCCTGGCCTCTACTGGGTCCCTCTCAACTATTAACTGTCTTCAATCTTTGTGTGTGCCAAGGTCAGACCGCCTGTGAAAGGGTGGGTCAGTCCCTTCCCAACATGCATCTCCATTCTGGAGTTTCCTTTCAAAGACACTCATTGGCTACCGTAATGCAGGTAATGATTCCTGAAGCCATCAGTTTTGACTGAGTTAGCAGTAGGACATGGTACAAAACACCCTTATCTCAATGTTAGGAACCGTTTGCCTAGAGAGCTTTTTCCTAAATACTCATACGATTCACTTCTCAACTCCTTCAGGATATCCTCTTCTCAATTAGATCTTCCCTACCCATCATGTTTCAACTTAACCCTCTACCTTTCTAACACTTTACTATGAGAGTCAATCCCTCTTCTTTTTTTGTACTTCTCCATTTTTCTTCTAAGTATCTACCAACATCAAACAAATTATATAGTCTTCTCATTTACTTTGTATATTGTCTGTCTCCTTCCACTAGAATATAAATTCCACAAGTACAGGGATTTTTACCTCTCCCATAGCACTGGCTACCCAGAGCTTTAGACACTGCCTGCCTAAGGGTAACCACCCAATAAATATTTATTGGCTGAATGTATCCAGATTGAAGAGGTATTTTGGCAAAAATTAAAGCTAGAGCTGATGTGGGGAAATAGTTAATACAAGCCCTGGTATGTTGTAACAACCTAGAAATTGACTAGTCTAAAGAGGAGTAAGAGATGGAGGTCCCCACGAAGATCTCTGGAAAACAAAAATCAACACAACATTTGGTTTGTTATTAAATTTTGGGGGGAAATCAGTCTATGATAGTGCCAAAAAAGAAAGCAATTAGAAACTTTGGGAAAAATTATAAAAGACATGGACATAATCAAATATAGTAGTCTCTGCAAAGCACAGTAATTGGTTTGACAGTGAATAGGATATTATTTAATACTCCATATTTGTCATCTCTGCTTGCATTTTTATTTTACTTAGTTGGGAAAAGTAGGTATAGACATATTGTGTGTGTCTGCTTCTGTATTAGATCTTTCGTGTCTTCTTAGGTTTGTAACTGAGAGAGTTGACTTGAATTTCTCTTATGGATATGAAACATTTATTAAAATAGGGAATTTAAATAAATAACAATTATATATATAATCCCATGTACAGAGAATTTCTGGTTAGGAGGAATTATTCATATATGTATGTGAATGAACACACAGATCTACTCAGATATACACCATCTGGCAATCTCAACCCATCTGAAAGACAGCAAACAATCAGGAAGGAAGCAATCATGATTCCTCATCTATCCTAATAAATGCCATAGAATCCATGCACTTTATTCAGAATCCATTAAGTTGTACTTTATCTATATTTTAGTCACCATTCTAATAAATGTGGTTATCTGATTTCAAGTTGATTGAAAGAACATAATCTTAGAGGCAGTCATGACAGAGCACTATAACCAGCAGCTACAGAATGATCTCCACTCATCAATGAAAGTTTAAATTATTTTGAGCTTCTTTTGTTTAAAAAATTGATGAAATGTCTAAAACATTATTTTTTTTAATTCAGAAGACTACCATTTCAATCAAAGTTCTGCTTGTTTAATGTATAACTGTCCAGTCAGCGGAAACAAAATCATCACCATCAGCAATCATTATTATCAGCGTCACCATTTCTACCATTTATTAAATGTCTGTTTGCAAGGCACAGTGGAAACTACTTCATATGTTAACTTAATTGATCCAACAACAACCTTAAGAAGATTCTATTATATTCTTTTTCAGATAAGTATAATAAAATTCAGAAAGGAATAAGAAAGAGAATGAGGTACATACACAAACAGAGATGATAAACAATAGAGAGAAAGAACGAGAGAGGGAGGCGTGGCTTGTCCAAGTTCTCACATCTTAGACTGTGCCAAGTTCTGTGTGTATGTCAACTTTCTAAGCCTCTGCTTGTTCCTTATCTCACTCTTTACTCCCTGAGTAGTTTCTCTCACACCTGTAGGTTCATTGAACACCCCTATATAGATAATTTACACATTTATAATTCTAACAACAACTGCTCCTCAAAACTCTAGATTAATATACATAATGCCCATTGAAATGATCTCTTTGTAAAAAATACGTTTTTATTGATTTCAGAGAGGAAGGGAGAGGGAGAGAGAGATAGAAACATTAATGATTAGAGAGAATCACTGATCGGCTGCTTCCTGCATGCCCCTTATTAGGGATTGAGCCCCAAACCCGAGCATATGCCCTGACCCCTGACCTGGAATCAAAGCATGGCCTCTTGGTTTATAGGTCGATGCCCAATCACTGAACCACACTGGCCAGGCAGAAATTGTTTCTTGAATGTCTCTTTATGGTATCTCAAACTTAATGTATTCCAAATGTAACCTATCAGCTTCCATTAGCCCCTGTTCCTCTTCCAGTGTCCCCCTAAACCTCAGTGACTGGCTTCACCACCCATCTTGTTATAAAAGCCAGGAGGCCTGAAGTCAGTGTGACAGTCCTAATAGGTTCCTCTCCCTCAGAGTTTTTATCTAACCCACCACCAAGTTACATCAAATATTACCTTAATATATTGTCTCCATCTCCACCTCTTCCCACAGTTTACCATGTAATAAATTCTTTACTCAATTACAGTCACCTCTTAACTGGTATAGCTTTTACTACTCTAGATCCTCTTTTATTTAATTTTGTATTCCTCTTAGGGTAAAGACAAAACTTGTTCTCACAGCCCACAAGTCTCTGGATAATGATAGCTCTGTCCACTTCTCTAGTCTTATCTCACAACACACTCTTCCTCTATCTTTATTGTCCAGGCATTTGGGTCTTCCTGTATCCTTTCTTTATCTTGCTCTTTCTCACCAAGGGGTATTTTTCTTTTTTCTTTCTGCAATGTGGCAAGAATCTACCTTTTTCTTTATCTAGTTAACTCTTCTCCCTTTTTCTTTTTTTCAGTTTCAGCACAATAACTTTTTTCTTAATGGAAGCATTCCTGGATCTTCCTGAATAGGTCAAATTCCTCTTTTATAGAAATGGATGATTCCACATACCTCTCCTTTGTTTTACTTCCCCATTTGAATTTTTACATTTATTTGTAAAATTACCTTATATATTTGTTGTCCCTTCTAAATGGTAAAGTCTATGAAAGAGGGACAATCTCTTTTTTCCCCACTATTTGTCCTGGTCTAAGTGCTTGTGTCTCCACCAAATCTATATGTTAAAATTCTAATTTCCAATGTGATTTTGTTAAGTGGAGCTTTTGAGAGGCGATCAGATGATGAGGCTAGAGACCCCATGAATAAAATTAATGAATACATACAATTTATTATTAATAAAATAATTTCAGTTACTATTAATGAAGTTTATAATAAAGAATTATAAAGCAGGTTCCAGAGAGCTAGCTCACCTCTTCCACTGAGAAGGCACAAAGAGAAGTCAGCAGTGTGCTACCCGGAGGAGGGTTTTCACCAGACACTGAATCTGCAGGCACCGGAACTGTAAACTTTCCAACCCCCAGAACCGTGAGAGATAAATTTCTGTTGGTTGTAAGCATTTTGTCATAGCAGTCTGAGCAGAATCAGGCACCACTGAATTCCCAGTATCTTTTTGACATAGAAGGTGACCAATAATAATTTAAATATTGATAAAAGAGTCAAACTTTGACAACTCCACATTGCTTTTTAAAGACTTTTCAAGATGACAGATTCAATGAGTGTTTATAACTGACTATAGATTCAGGTAGTATTGGTGAATTATTACTGAGGATTTTCCATCTCTAAGAGATGCTGAAAAAATAAAGCCATAGAGGAGACAGGAAATTGAGGATCTCGTCTCCTAGTATTTATGTGTCATTTCTTTACTCTCACAAATTCTGTCTGTTCTTAAGATCAGTTTCCACATCAGCTGCTCAGAACATGTGCTTTCTTGTTCTGACACTTCAGCTGGGAAGCAGAGGAGAATTAAAGGGATCTGAAGCTCCATCTCTGGTTTTGATTTAGCTATTTCTTATTGTTCTATAAATAGGTGTGTAAAATAATATGCAAATAAAACAATAAATAAAAAAATACCTTTGGAAGCATAGTGCTTGCTTATCTAAACTTTTTAAAAAAATTACAACAATTTTTAACTACAAGAACTTTGTACTCAGCTCTACAAAGTTCTTGTAAGAATATGTGAAACTTATTTTTGTCCAAGAACATAAACTGTGATTTAAAATAAAGTTTACAACAAGCCTATCTCTTCTTACATTTGCTATCAAATGCTACAAATGTGATCAATTCATGAGCTCTGACTTGAGTTAATATAAGGGAGACCATGTTGATAGATGGGCATAAGTTTAATAATTTAATGCAAAGATGTTCATATAGGTATGTAGCCAGTGATTTAAGAAAATTTGTAACTTGTAGCAAAAGTGGGGGAAAATAATAAAGGTTTGATAAATTGCTATAATTTACTAAAAACAAAACCATCTTCTCTTTTTGAGGTGACTTAAATGTTCTTCAGATGGTTTTGGCAAACATAAAAAACACTCAAATTCATGTTTCATATGTCTCAAATGATGAAATCATTTAAACCTCAATTCTGACTTATTTTTATGTAAGTATAAATGGGTAGAGCCAGCCTGGAACACTTATCAGTTAAAATTCATTCATACATTCTGTGTTTTATAAGGAGACATTGTTTTGGAATGGACATTCCTACTGGCAGTGGCTAAACAGATCCCTTAGATCAGTGAGACCAATTTAATCTCTAACTTGTGAACTTGGAGAATGATAAAAAGAGTACAATATCATAGCATGAATGAGCAGATGTAATAATAATCATTTGAGAAAATATATGGCATGTATTAAAAATTCAATAAAAATTATTTTTTCCCTTAGTTTCTGAGAGATGATTGAATTAGATGTGGTTTAAATAATAGCTTCTTTCATGTATGATTATGAGTCAAAATTAGAAGCAACATTTCATAGAGGTCAATAAAAGACATTTTCCAAATTAATATATACAAAGTATTATTATCATTGTAATAAATTCCTATTACAGAAAGAAAAATGCTATTTTTTATTAAAGCATAATAAAGAGCTACAATTAGAGCAATTATCCCTGGAAATGGTTTCGTTTTTCTTACAGTGAAAGCAATGGATCTCCTGGAGATTAAGATAAAGATATATTAGTAGGCTAAAAGAAATGAAGGAATAAAGAACAAAAGGAAAGAGATACGAGGTGTTAGGCAATTTTGTTTCTAGCTCATCCATTTGGTTTTCTCACTGACCTCGTAGTGCTAATTTCCTACTTTTAAGTCACTGATATCCTGTGTATCATAAAATTTGTAAGGTGAAAAGGGAAAAGTAAAATTATTTCTATGCTATTAAAGATATCCTGAAATAAAACAAACACATTGTCACATCCTCTTTGGTGCTTACTATCTTTCAAAAGCAAAGCAATCATTGCAGTATGAAGTCTTCTGTTACTCTTTTATTTAAGACCTCAATTTATGTATGTGCATCATTCTGTACGTGTAAAAATGAGTTCTAAACTTCACTGTCAATATGTCAATATTAATATGATTACTTTTTGCTATGTGGACTTCAAAATTAAGAATGAAGCATAACATTATGTTTAGCATCTCTCTGATTCTGTGTTTTGTTTGTTTAAAAAAAGCGGTAAAAATAATGATAAAGGAAATGGAAAAGTAAAAGAAAATATCAGTTCAACTAGCGATTGAGATGTATAGTTAGTATTTGCTGTGGCTATAATGAGGATGGAGAAATTGTAGATATAGAGAAAAAATAAAAATCTCAGGAGATGTGCATATAGAAACCAATAGCAGCACAAAAACTGCACCTGTATATGGAGAAAAAGAGCTTTTATTTAAAAACAAAACAAAACAAAACAAAAATTTAGGAACATACTTTTGTATCTAGAGATAAATTGACCTTGTAAACTTTTAGAACATAATTCATATTTTTAAGTTGCAATTTTGTAAATAGAGGCATAACTTTTTTGTACTTGTTTGTTTTGATGTCAGATTTGATTTAATCAAGGGTCAAATCCACCTTGTATATCTCCAAATTTTCAGCTCCAAGTCTGTAAACCACTACACTCTTATATTTAAACATCAGCATTAAAATGGATATTTGTTGAATTTTAGCATAGGTTTGTATTTTAAATAAAGTGAAATGAGATAGATTCATGTATTTCTTCACACATTACAAAACTACTGTGGCTTATTTTCTGACCCTCTATTATCCTTAGTAGTTATGTAACTCCATGTTTAAATTAATTAAATGCACTTTAATTGCAAGAAACAGCTGCTCTTTTAGGTTATCTGTGGTGATAAGGGTTGGTTTATCAATCACTCAGAGACACTTCTTTTCTCAGCACATAAGTCATCAGGTCTCAGGAAAATGTTAAACATTATTTTGGAAACTACAGCAGCTCTTGTGGCCTAGCAGTATCTGTAGAATTCTGCCATTCTGGACACTTCACTTTTCTCTGCTTTTCTTTGTGTTTGTATTTATTTTAATTCCATCATGTACATCTGTTTAATCATGGCTTTTACTGCTTCATAGCACCTGCATACTCTCTTTGCACATTTTTCAGTTCCTATGATAGCCATTGGTTCCCACCTGTGTGTCTGTGTGTTTAATTTAAAAAATTGACCCTCACACCATCGCAAAGATGGTGGCATCAACAGCCAATAAGGAGAGAATATGTTAATTGACTGTCCAACCCTCAAAGATGGCAATGCCCACAGCCAGTAAGGAGGGAATATGCTAATTGACTGCCATGTCCTCAAAGATGGCAGTGCCCACAGCCACAAGATGGTGGCACCCAGTCGCCTCAGCCCCGCTGGGGTGGCCCTGCTGTGAGCCTGGCTCCAGAGTCCCCCAGTCCCCTTGGCCCCCCAGCCACCCAGGGCTGGCCCAAGGCACAGGCAAGCCTCAGATCATGGTTTTCCAGCCACCCAGGGCTGCCTGTGGCTCAGGTAACCAGGGCTGGCCTAGGCTTGCGCTGCCAGCAGTGGCAGCAGCAGAGGTGTGATGGGGGCATCGCCTTCCCCTGATCTCTGTGTCTCCTCCTACCCCTGAGAGCTCCTGGACTGTGAGAGGGGGTAGGCCAGGCTGAGGGACCTCCCTCCAGTGCATGAATTTTCATGCACCAGGCCTCTAGTAACAGAATATATGTTTTTATTGATTAAGCATCATTTTGGTAGGATTTGCACAAGCCCTTAAAAATAGCTGCCAATAGTTCAGACACTGTTCTCCATTTAGTTGAGATCATGGTGACTGTGTCATGTGGTATAAGACATGGAGATTTATATGTAAAGAAGGGCCTGTCATTGCTTTCCCAGAATGAATCTGTGGGTGAGGTGAATACTCATGGATATGGTCTGTTTAATATAGTAACATTTCTATATTTCATGAGTTCTAAATGTATCATAAATTGATATCACCATGCTATGTAACCTACATAATTTATGAAAAATTCTTCTTTGTCACCTAGATGTCCTTGAAGTTAAAAGCACTTAGAAAAACACTGTTTTAAGTGCATTGTATAGCATTACACTAAGAGGTAAGCTATGAGATATCTACTTATTCCACTCACAAGAGTTAAGCAGCTTTCACTTGATTGCCAAGTTCATGGCACTTGACATTATAGTGCACTGCCTTTGACAATTTTATTTTAGTATGGAATTAATATTAAGATCTTTTGTGGTTAGTGGGAAAGATTATAATACAGGAAATTGTGATTAGTTCATTCTTATATCAAGGGAAAAATAAAGAAACACAATTATTTTGTCAAGCTTTAGTGAGCCCATACTTGTAATTTTAGGTTTACCTGTAATTACAAATCTGCAAAAGTGACTTGATAGTTTTAGAAAAATTCAATAATGAAAAAAATAAGCTCTACAGAAGAAATAGAAAACAACACAATTATTTTGAGGGGCTGGAAAAGTAAAGGCTATATTCATAGGAATATGGCAGGGCGAACATAATTAATATGGAATTGTTTGCCAAATCCCAGCAGTAGAACTTGTTCAAATGATGTTACTCAAATAAGAGATACAGGAT
>NW_006282664.1:632612-641386 GCF_000327345.1 Myotis davidii | reverse complement strand
TATATATATATATATATTGCATTATCTAATTTTGATCAAATTATTTTCTAAGTATAAAAATTGCATATTGTCATTATAAGAAATGTGGAAAATGAATATAAAAGAAAGGAAAATTAAAACAACCTACTGTCAAGTATAATCACCTCCAGGGTCTCATGTATATATATGACATTTTATCTACAATTTTGAACCTGTTTAAAGCTTCAACATTAGGCCATAAGAATTTCTCTATGTCATTACCAACATTTTGTAAGTATATTTTTAATTGCTCCATATTTCAATAGGGTGTTAGATTTTTAAGTATTTTATATTTTTTATTATTGGTGAAATTAGTCTTTGTTTCATGTTTGTCAGCCTTTTATATTTTTTTGTGTGAGAATTGTTCATTCATGTAAATGGTCCACTTTCCTACTGGATTTATCAGTAATATTTTAATTTTGGCTAATGGAATTAAATGTAACCTCTCATAAACTAAATTTTGGGCCACAGTTGAGTAAGTTCTGCACTAAAAGGATGTGCTAGGATTGTGGTTGCTTTGTCCCCACTGCTTTGCCAACCTTTCTCTCTCTGCTCAACCCTCCCCTGGTTCTGATGTGGAGTGCCTGCCTGGTGTTCAGGAAGGAGCCTCAGCAGAGACATATGCAGATGCCCATTCATGTCCTGGCTCCACCACTAATCTGTCCCCTCACCCCTCAGAACCTCAGTGTCTTCCTCTGCAAGATAGGGATTGAATACATGCCTTTCCAACCTCACAGGCCTTTAGCAGGCCTGAAATGTGATTCTTTTGGGAACAGTGTTTTCTATGTAGCACTTTAGGAGATAACAAGAACTGGTATCAAATGTCTGCCAGAGCTTTGATCTCCACCTCACACTTCCTTCGCTGTTAATGTGTTTATGTATTTGATAATTTTACCTAAGGTTCTTCAGAGCTCCATGTGCTGAACTTCAGGACTTGAACTTCATGAATGTTATTTATTCAGGTAGGGATCCACAGAAGACTGATAGCTAACAGTCATTTGTGGTGTTGAGGGCAAAGTATAGTGAGTATTTCCCTCATAGAGATCTCAGCAAGGGCCCCAACTATCATTCGCCCACAAAGGAACCTGCCCAACACCGAGTGCCTCATAGTGCCTGGTCAACCAGGAAGTTTAAAGCATATAGTCCTCCCACTTAAGTGCAGTGGTGGAGGAGGGGTCTGTTCCCACACCATTTTGGAGCCGGAAATTCTTGCTTTTTCTAGAAGCAGCCATCTGGAATCACTATTACTAGAGTGGAGAGATCTAATTACAAACATCTATTTGTAGGGGAAAGTCCTGACAGCTTTTAAAGGAAATCCTCTCCTATGGACCTAAGGCCTGCCTGGTTTACCGATGGGAATAAAATCAGGTACAAAGGTGGGCTCTCTAGCAGAGAAAAACTGAAAAGGAAGGAGAAATAGAAACAAATTATACCTCGAGATTTTTTTTTCCTTATTTAAATGATTTTAAACTAAAATGAGACTTCTTTATAACTACTTTTTAAAGATTACAGAATATGGTTTTCTTCCACGGCAGAGAGGGAGCAATCAAGCTCACGTTACAAAGGGAGGAGAAAGATGAAAGTGTAGAAGGCCTTAGAACTTTGCTGACTTACAGGCAGAAGGCCGGGGAAAGGCTGAAAGACAGGAAATAATGATTACTATTTGTGCTCTATTTCATAGTTTCCACTTTGGTTAAACTAACTGGAAGGAAACAAGTGATTAGGTTACTTGTGTCATCACTTACATCAGTAGTTTTATTTTTGAAGAAAACATCATTACCCTTTCTTGTTCCAGGAGAATGAGAATCACGGTCCAGTCTCACTCTATTTCAACAATTGTTTTTGTTACAAAGAAAGGAGAATATTGAAATCTGCTTCAGTGTACACAGTAGTTTGATCGTAGAGATGGTTGTGAATTTATTATTAGAGACTAGAGGTTACAGATGACAGTAAACAAAATACCACCTATGCAGCTCAATCTTCAAGCCCAGTTTGTTCATCTTTGTTCTCCTGTACAAATCCTCACAGAATCAGTAAGGAATATCTTTAAAAAGGCAAAATCTTTCATACAGAATTTTCTTTCTTTTTCTTTTCTCTTTTATTTTTGTTTTCTTCCAATCTGAATTCTATTCTTCCTTTTTAAAACTGCTCAGATTCAGTTACTTTTGAACAACAAAATAAAATTTCAAAAGTGCTGAGCACCTACTATGTGCAAACTATTGATGAGACTTCATAAACATTTAACTCTGATCATGTAAAATTAGAGGTTAGTTATTATCTGGTTATGCAAATGAACAGGCTATTTCCTCTTCCCCTAAATTCCTCCAGCATTTAGAGTTGGCAGCATGAAAATTAGCACTTAACTGTGTATTGTTTAATCATTGTTTCATTATTCAGTGAATTTATTTTAGTTTTAAACAGTGTTTTAAAGTATTTGAAAACTGAAATATTGTGAAATATTGACTAGAAGCTCAATAAATGCTTCTAGATGGTTACATCTCAAGTTTATCACATTATAATTCAATGTGACTTCAGTATAGAATATAATCTTACTGCTTTACTGTTGAATGTTATTGGACCAATGAAGAGGGAAGGTTGTGGCACCCCAAAGAAAGAAATTCTGCTTTTTAATCATAATTAAGTAAAGAAAAAAGATCTGGAATCACTTTAAAGAAACCTATATAAGTTATAACCCAATGTTTTTCAAGCCATCTGTAGTAAAAGGCTAGTTTTTATTTCCTTTTCCAATCCATTCTGGAGTGATATTTTTGTAAAATACATTAAAAATCAATTACTACAAAAACAAAAGGTAAAAAGAGAAATACAAAATCTAACTTCCATTTTTTAAAAACCCTCAGATTCAATAGACAAAAATTACCTTGCCAAACTGGTATGAATGCTTACTCTAGATCTCTGCTAGTCACTGACTTTGTCACTGACTAGTAGCAAAGAGTTTGTACACCAATGCCAGTCTGCAGATCCACACTTGGAGAAGAACTGGTATAAATATTATTTTTTTATCTAGAGAACAGTTGCCTACTAAACACAAGCCGTTAAAAAATGTGGCAAGCAAAGAAACAAAAGCTGTATTATTTTTACTTAAACTACTTGGGGAATTCTTTTGCTGGCCAGAGAAATAGACTTTGGGTAGAATGCCAGTGCAAAGACTTGAACAGCCAGCCAATTTTCTGTTGTTTGTTTTGTGTGTGTTTCTTCACATCTTTTTTGTGTAATATAAGTAATCCTCTTTTTCCTTACATCCCACTTTTTCAAAATATATAAAATCCCTCTAAATATAAGTCTCACAGAGCTTTTTTTCCATATTCACCTATTCTGACATTCTTACAAAGCAAACTCTAATAAACTTATATGGTTTGATTTTATTAATTATTATAAGACAGCAGGTAAATCTTATATTATTCAGCATTTCATAATACTTTCAAGAGTTAGAAAGCTCAAACGAGTCTTTCCTAACTACCAGTAACAATGCCATTAAATTACTTACTTACTATGACAACCATCACATTCTTTGAAGTTAATGTCAAACATAATTTTTAAATATGGTATAAATATTTGGTAACTCAACAGAGAAAGGGTGATTGAAATAAATTTTATCAACAGATATCTCAAGTTTGTTCAGCAATACTTTCTCTAATATATATATACATATCTGTAATCCATCAGATAACTGCATAAATCTTAATATTGCCATCTGGTGGGAATGTCAATACAATGATTATACATATATCGTAGAAGTAACATATGATGAATTAATAGTAGCTAATATCATAAAGAAGAATATCTTTCACATAACTCTTTTCACTATGTTAGATCAATTCTTCTTTCAAATAAATCTGAACTAAAGAAGAAGAAAAATAAGGAAATTTTGCTCAGTTACTTCTAGGTACTAGAGAAATATATATTCTCTCAATCTTGTGTTTATCCCTTGGAGGCTGATATAGAATTTTTCTTCATGCATTATCTGTGAGAAATTAAGTTCAGATAAGTTACCTGACGTTTTAGGCACTACAGAAAAATGTAAACAGTGCAGAAAAACAGGCAAGAGTTGTCCTTGTATGTGTTTCCACTGAATATTTTATTACTATTCAATATATATTTAATGTTAAGAATTTATTGTAATATGGATTTTAATATTTCCTGACAAGTGTTAACTGCCCAAGTAGAATGTAGAACTTGCAATTTGTAACAATAAATAATTAAAATGATAAAGCTAGTTACTTATTTCACTTTTGTTATCTGATAAGAAAAATCACCCATTTGACTTTATTGGATTTATTAACGTATAGTTTCTTAATAGCCATAAACAAACCAAATATATTGAAATAAACATATAACAAAGGTACTATATTAAAACAGATTTTAGAGATCATTTATGGTAGTGAAAGATGTGTACAAAGGACAAAGTAATCGGGAGGGAGGAGATATGGCAAATCTAACATCAATTCCTGAGTTCATGTCCTTAGAAGTCAACTGTGAGCAGTCAATTTATTCCACTGAATATAAACCATTATATTAACCTGGTTATACAGAGATCAAAGACCATGTGGCATTTAAGTAGAAAGTTAGCAAGCAGAAACTTCTAAAAAAAAAAAGGCGAGTACATTCTGACATTTTGTTAGGAGGCAAAAGCAAAAAGAGTGGTAAATTGCTCATTGTTTTCTTCTCATGCTTTGAGCATGAGCAGAAGAAAGGCCTTCCAATGGCTGAGAAATGTCAATTTGCTCACAGGGGATGAACAGAAAACAAGAACATAAAAGCAAATCATAATAAAACGAATTTCAAACAAGTCTTGGTTAGGCATTGAAACATATTGCAATATGTTGGGAATTTCCAATTTGCTAACATTTTCCCTAGTTTAAGCAATTTGTTCTACAATACCACATCAATAAATATTTCAGAGTTAGTTAATGAAGGGAGCCAAAAATAATATAATTCTAGGGTGAGTACAACTGACATTTATTTTTCCATGAAAGACACGATGAGAACTCTCTTGAGGTGATACTAAGAGTCATATTAGTGCTCTTTATATGAAAATTAAGATTACATCAGAGAGGAGAAATTAGGTATTTTCCTTTTTGCAATATTCTTTATAGTCTTCTACTGAAAGATATTTGGGAAAAATAGACAACTGCTATTGGTACAGATCTTTAATTTTGAAGACCATCTTGTCACTGCTTGGGAACAGAGTCATTTTAATCTTCTAAGGATAATTTTAACTAATTCTAGAAACAAAGGCTATAAATTAGTTTTTATTTTAAAACAGCAAAGAAACAAAGCAACACATATCACAATTTAAACACCTTATCCAATCTCCAAGAATGACTCTTATTAAGTTTTTAAAGGTCAATGTGAGTGTTTTTCTTGAAACTTTTGCATAATCAGACATTTTGAAAAATAAGGAAATTACTCTCACAAAGGAAAAGAAACACAGACATATGCCTTATATATGTAAATGATAAACAATTGTTCTGCTTTGAATATAATATGTTATTTTCACTGACAAATTTACAATTTCCTACATGATTTATGACAATCTAACTAGTGTCATTTCAACATATATTTTAAAGCTGTGTGAGGGGGGAAAGAACCATATTCCTAACTTTGTCTATCAAAACTGAGAATGGAGGGTAAGTGATTATCTTTTAATAGGTACTGTTTAACATGCCAGACAGAGAGCTAGTTGCTCAACATATATGATCTCGTTTAGTTAATCAATCACTAGTATTAGACACATGCAACTTTGTGTAATAGAAAGAATGCTAGGAAAAGGTAATGAGAAAATTTAGGTTCCAGCTAGTGTGCAAACATAGGTGAGGATGAATGGAGTAGAAGAGTTTAAGAAATAGTAAATCTAGTTTATCAAATTGGTCACTCACATGGAAATTGAAAGTACTCAGGAGGGGGAAATCCTTAGGAACTGTTTTCCAATCTATCTTTATACTCAAGTTCCATATATAGAAAGATCCAATATTTATATTTTTAATACACACGAAAGAGAGTTCAGGAATCTATAAATGGTAGTGAAAAAAAAGATAGGGTTATATGTGTTTTCAGCCAGTGCAATAGCAATACTTGAAAGATAGTAATTGAGTGCAAGGCATAAAGAGCCATTCAGGGCATGAAGAGCCATGTAGGACAATACTGTGATGGGAGAATAAGGAGGGATACTGAGATTGTAACCAGATAGAAACTTCTGTGGTTGATGACCTGAAATGATGGAAATGTGAATCTGGTTTTCAGATTGGACTGCTGAAAAGTGCCTTCACTGCAGGTGTCCAGAGAGCTGACCAAGGCTTGAGAACAGCAGAGTCTGAGAGCTGGTGAAGGGTTGCTAAACTGGTAGAAACAGCCCTAACATCTCAGCAGGGAAGGTGGCCCATGCAGGTTAAGATTTGGGTGAAGGCTCAGGTCCAGTGACAAAGGGAGCCTGGACTGCTAAATGAAAACAGAGCAGGATGGGCCTTGGAAGCACCTGACAGCTCCATCAGGTGACATCTTGCCCCATCCAGATGAAAGAATGAGGTCTCAGACAGCTTGTGTTGAACATATAGCATTTATCGAAAAGCTTATGTGCCAACAGAATCTTCAGCATTTTACATTTGTTAGTTAATCAATTTATCTCAACAATACTATGAAATTTGTATTAATATCTATATTGCTAAGATGAAGAACCTTAGGCTAATAATGTAGAATAAAACATTTAAATCTAAGTGTTTCTGATTTCAAAACTTGAGCTTTAAACCCCACCTTACATTGTTTCTCTAACTAAAATTTTCTTTGTTTTGGGCAAAAAATTTGGGATACATATACATTTCCACTATATTTATACTGCAGACACTCAGGGTTAATGCCTGATTTTAGTCTTACAATCAGACATTTATCCTGGATGGTAGAACATTCAACTGCAGTAGAAGAAACATTTCATATACACTTCAGCAAAATGGAGCCACACACATATAGAAAAGCTCTATTTAACAGTGACAACAGTGAAAAGGAGACCTTGCTTTATAAGTCTCTTAAAACTTAAGACTAGTAGTGATAAATCAAATTATCTTTTCCTGGGTGAAGAAGAAAACTTAAGAAAGAAGCAAAGTTGGGAGTAGAAAAAGAGATGAAGAACTGGAGTATAATTTTCTCATTTCTCTGTCCAGGAGAGAGCCTTCTAGAACTCAAAGAAATACCTCCTTTTCTTGAGACACAAAATGGATTTTTTTTTAAATTTATAAGCCAATCAACTCTAAGTGTACCTAATAGCACCTTGTAAAATCTAAGCAGCATAAATAGCAGGCCCTGTCCTGATGCGATTGGTTTTCTGAGTCATTGCTTCTTTAAAAAGCTGAATTGATCTTTCTATCTTGACTCTGGTAGAAATCTGAGGATTTTTCGGTCAAATAACAAGTGCTCTGCCTCTTAAACTGTTTTGTTTGATTTTTGAGGACAGGCTGGGTTTTTCCTCTGTCTTATAGAAACTTGAAAAATAAATTAAAATATTTTTCCAGAATGACTTATACCCAAAACTTTAAAAATAGCCATTAAATTTTATTGTATTGGCAGTCCTGCCATGAAATATATTTGAATTTGATTCTCCTCTACCGTCAGGTAAATGCACAGTATTAAGTCAAAGGCACACATAGAGAAAGAATTTACAAAGTGAGAGGACGTTAAACTTCTTGACCAATTTTTAACATTAAATTTCATTTGTTTTAAGCATTGGATAGGTCAGGAAGTGTCTCTGCATAAGAAACATGTAATGTTGGGGACTCAAAGACAAATTATAGCAATATTTTGTTTTTATGTTTCTTCTACTACCAAAGTAATGATTCCAATAGAGAGAATTTCTTAGTAGTTGGTGATATCTCAAACTATTGTTATGTACAAAATATTTACTTTCTTATTTTTCTTGATCAGTCAAGAGAGGCGTTTTATAGAGAAAATAACAAAATAATAGTTTTTATACTCTAAATCAGAAATTTAGTTGGGGAAGGTACTGGAGTAGGTGAATGAGGAGATTAAAATTCTATTGAGGTTTAGGGTATATTCTGATCAGCAATGCTCTTCATTAATACTATTATTAAATCTTCAGAAGACTATAGAATTCCCAGAAATTATGTTATATAAAGAAGCTGAGGAAACATCATTGCTATGGCTTATATTCCTTCTCTTTCATTTTATGCTTATATTTAGCAACTGTTATGGGGATGGGTGAAAATGCTCTTAAAGTTGTGGATGACATAGTAACTTTAAGGTGAGTTCTGACTAGATATATAGACAAGTGCCAATGTCTTTCTTAAAAAAAAATCTGCTTTTGTCATTTTATTAATGTATTTGTTTCATTGGCACTGGGTAGAAGAATTCAAAGCAAGCCTTCAGAAATGGAAGTTCAAAGAGTTTAACTAAAGTAGGACAGGGAATTAAAATGCTATTGTTGCAAGAAGAGCTAGCCTTTCTATTTATCCATCCTCCTCATTCCATGGTTAAAAGGAGATCTTTTTGCATAATAACACAACAAAGTTATGGCATAAAAGGCAATTAGCTTTAGAAAAATAAATATTTCTTTTATATGTGGTCAACAAGAAGAATGGAGCCCTCCTAGAACAGAGTGAAAATCTGATTGTTATGGGGCTCAAGCAAGAACTGTAAGAGATACCGTGGCATGGAATATTAAGGGCTAAAGCAGCATAAAGCCTGGAAGTTTCAAGCAATGTAGGTAGAATAGGAAGGCGGGGGGGGGGGGG
>NW_006282664.1:603180-632527 GCF_000327345.1 Myotis davidii | reverse complement strand
AAGAGGGAGGGGGGGGGGGGGGGGAAGGGAGAGAGAGCGAGAGAGGAAGGAAGAACTATTTTTCCATCAAAGACAGAATAGACAGAAGTCAACATGAAGAGAAAGTAAAGAAATGAGTTCTATTAGTCTCTGGATTACAAGTATGTTCATGATCAGTTATTGCTGCCCTTGAATGCTTTTCAGGCTTTGCACAGTGTATCTATTTTACATTGGTGTTGTCTTTTAAAGCCCATAATGTGATCCATAGGGAGCCAAATGTACAATAAACTCAATTTAAAGCTCTTCACATTTATAAGATATGAATTTGTTGATCTCTGCATTTTCTTTTTTCTTTTAGATTTTTGTTGAAGCTCTGTTCTGATTCTCCCATTTCCCTTCTGCTCTAGCATTTATGCAACCCAGGTGACATATGGCTTAATTCTATGGTTCAGGTTCAAGGTCTGTATCTTCTCATTTTCTACTCTGAGCTCTGTTTCCCTTCAGGAGTTGTCTGTGGTGATGATGATCCAGAGCCTGCTATGGCCTTGGAGGATGAGATCCTGAGAGAAGGGGTCCGATGACTAATACAGTTATTAATGAGGAAGATATTTGAATCATACTGAATGAGGTAAATAAAAAAGGAGATTATATAAAAGCTATATCATTCAATCTCTCTTGTTCAATGAAGGGAAATACCCAGTTAATTCAACACACTGGGTCTGGCCTTCCAGAACCAACATGATGGAGCTGGTTCCCCAAGAGAACACAATTTCTCTATCTCTCGTCTTATCTATTGAGATTAAATTCCAACACTTTCATTGGGCAAGTTATTTCAAAGAAAAAATATTGTCTGTGTTATCACACATTGGTAACAAAATAAAGGGCTTATTTTTATGACTGAGAAATTTTCCTGCATCCTGAACCTGATAAGAAGTCACAGAAAAAGCAAACTACAAATTAACATGCTTAAAACTAAACACTAAATTTATGATATTTAATCTTATGGGATATTGATAGACAAAATAAAATGCTTAAATACTAAACAATAAATTATGAAATGTAATCCTACAGAATATTAATATAATAATAGCAAATGGGATTTATTCAGGAATGTAGAGATAGATGACTAAAACAATCAATTAAAAACTTCAGGAGAAGCTTGTGCAGGTACAGGGCCACCAGCTCCCTGTTAAGGAGGAGACGCTGCAGCAGGCCCAGCTGTATGTTGAGACAATCATCGGCTTCTCGCCCAAAGACCTGAAGGCTGTCTTGTGCCCTCTCTAGGACAGGGCCAAAGGGCATGGTCCAGGGGCCTTTATGCCCCTGGGGGTCTAGGTCTGTCTGAGCTCCCTGTTCTCCAGTGAGGGGTAACCCAGCCAAGCATGAGCTCCTTGACCCTGGCTACCTGCTGTTCTCTGGACTTGGACCCCTGCTTAGCACCACTACTGTCCCAGCAGTAAAGTTGGCATTTGGAACCTCAAAAAAATAATAAAAATAATATTGCATAGTGAAGCATGGTAGCAATCATCTCAGGTAAAAACTGCTGTTTAATTTTTAACTCTGCTATTCTGGCTTCTGTAATTATTTGCTTGATAAAAGAATAGACAAGTTATTTTAATCTCCTGAACTTATATAAATCACCCCATTTGATTGTATACCCCATTGATTGTGGTTTTACTGGTCTTTCAAAACACATTCCTCTTCACCTGGAGACCAGGACAGCACAATTGCTTTAATTGCTTCAGTGGTTCCAGAAAATGTGTTTTCCATGGACTCTGTGGCTCCAAGACCTAAAATTATAATTAATCTTTGTAGATAACTAAATTGCTCATTTTAGTTATCTAAATTGCCTCTGTAACAAACTGCTTTTGCAAACCAGGTTCCTCATCCCAAATCTAGAGATGTAATCAATACCTTTGTGATATTTGCCTTTATAAGCCTGAGGTTACTGCCATTTGGGGCTGCGAGATTTGGAGAACATTTGTCCCCTTGTAGCTGCTGGCTTTGAAATAAATGTGGCTCCTTAATTCGACTTTTTGAGGCATCCTTGTGTGATTCGTGGGGTACACTACAAAAATAGTACTTTACTAAAAGAAGACAAATAAAAGATTTTACAATAAATGACAAAGCATTGGATAAAATTTAATATGTATTTCTGATTTTATAATCTTAGTAAAACAGAAAAAAGAGCATTTCTTAGCCTGGTAGGTACATATTTTGAGCTAGTCAGCATCATATTGCAGACTTGAATATTGAGAGAATTTTCATTCAAATAAAAAGGATGAGAAGAATGTATGAAATCACCAATATTATTTGTCATATTCCTGAAACTTTAAGAAGGTGCAGTTGACAAGAAAAAGAAGGCAAGAACCATAAACAGGAAAACCCAACAAAATTATCATTTCTTACTATTGGAAACACTAAAAAGCTAGTGGATAAATTTAGAAATAGACAATTCAGGAAAATGGTTACTTTACAAAATAATTTTTGTAAGTTCAGTAGTTTTTCATATGCCAAATATAAATAAGAACAATATAATGAATATTCTATTAAAATATCAGCAAAACCCGTAAAATAAATGGTTATATACAGCTAAAAATGTATAAGAACTATAAAAGAAACTTAAAAACTACTGAGTTGCAAACAATAACATTTTAAAAACATACACTACTTAATGAGGTAAGAATTAAATATACATAGCAAAAGTTGGACAAATAATATAGGTACAGTTTGATAAATTTTTACACAGCAGACACATCCACATAACCTCCAAAGAAACAAAGAAATTGAATATTGTCATCTAGATTAATATCTATAACTTGACTAGAATCTATTATTATATATTTTGTAACAGTGGGGCCAAGATATTGAATAAAGTCTTATAACACCACTATAGTCATGATATAAAATATTTATGACATAGTAGGCAGTTAGACACACATGAGCAGAATAGGAACGAAAAGCCAGGTATGGAAGGTCACCAGAGTGGAAAACCCTGGGTGACTAGTGATGGACAATTGTGACCCTCCAGGGTGACTTTTCTTCCCCTAACATATTAGTGGTCATGTGGTAGACCCTCTTAGAGGAGGAGCAAGGAGGCTGGAGAACAGCCCCATAAGACCCCAAACTAGCCCACGCAGGACCATTCCCTTAAGCATTAAACCCTCAAGATGACGAGGTTCTGACCTGCATCAAGTAATCTCAGGAACAAAGCCACAGGTCTGTTGACCACAGAGACAAAGTTTTGGTCAAACTAGTGATAACATCTAGGACTCAGTTGTGGAGACTTCAGCTCCAGCCCAGAAAAGCAGCAAGGTCAGGCAGAGCAACGCCATGATGTGGTGACTAATGATCCACTGCTCTGGCACGGATGAATCAGTGGTGACCACAGCCATGAGGATACACACCTGAACATCTGATAAATATTCTATTGAGATTCTCCCCTAAAATCTCCACCTTTAGGAAGCAGATACAACCTCTTAAGATAAAGGTCTCTCTCTTGAGCATGCCAGCACCTTTCCTCCCTTTCTTCCTTCAAGGTGCATACCTTTGCTTGCTTTCTCCTAAGCTCTAAGGGCCCTTCTTTTGCCTATACAACATGTTTCCTGAGCCCACACAGTCCAGCTGACTCACTTTTTCCATGAATCACTTCTTCTACCTTTGCGACTTTCTAAGTAAACTTTTGCTTGTATATGAGTGTTGGCTCTGAATTCTTTCTTAGCCAAAACTCAAAGACTGAGGCCTATAACATCTGGTGCCATTTTCTGTTAATATTCCTATCACTTCAAAAATTTCCCTCACTCCTGTTTACAGACAAATATACTTTTCCTTCCCTTGTGGCTCAGAGATTGAGTGTCAACCCATGAACCAAGAAGTCATTGTTCAACTCCAGGTCAGAGCACATACCTGGGTTCAGGCTCACGCCCCAGTAAGGGGCATGCAAGCGGTAGCTGATTGATGACTCTCTCTCATCATTGGTGTTTCTGTCTCTCTCTCCATCTTCCTTCCTCTCTCTGAAATAAATAAAAGTGTATTTTTAAAAAATACCTTTCCTCTATTCATAGCTCCTGGCAACAACTGACCAAGTGTCACTTGAATTTATACCAGTGAAATTATACAATATTTGCCTGGGTTGACCAGCAGACCCTGAGTGATGGAAAAACAGATTACTCTGACACAGGTTTCTGTGAGAGAGAGGGCTAGGGGACTCTTACTTCAGTAGTAAAAGCAGCCCTGTTCCCCTGCCTTGTTGGCTTTTTATTGTAACAACAGCTTGAACTTAAATTAACCTTTAGATACAATCAGCAGGGCAAGTATCCTTGAGAAAGTATATGCTTCTACAAGGTCAGGTCTTTAAAGACTAAACATAGAGATTCTAGCAAAACACCCCCAGGGGATCGAACTTGTTTGGGAAAGTCAAGGTAGAGGCTGCCACCTTTGGCAAGGTCCCCTCAGAGGCCCGACCTTTCAGAGAATCCTCCTTATAGACATTCCAACCAAGTCCCGTGCTTCCCCACAAATATTGGTCTTTTGTGTTTAGAGTATTTTATTTAGTAAAATGAATTTGAGGTTTGTTCATTTGTTCCATGTATCAGTAATTAATTCCTTTTGCTAATTGATAATATTGCATTGAATGGATATACTATTACTTATTTATTCTTTCATTATAAATAGATATTTAGATTATTTCCAATTTTGGGACATTTAATATATCGTTTGCTGCAAACATTCATGTAGTCTTATGAGAACAGGTTTCCAATTTTCTTGGGTACAATTCAACATTGACACAAACCACCCAGACTCAGATCAAACTTCACTGGTTAAGGGCACAGCCTTTCATAAGACTGCCCTTACTTTAGACACCAGCAGCAAATTGAGGGTTTTCAGGCTACCTACACTCTTGACCAACTGACTACAAGTTCAGGGAGGGTCCTAACCCCCCCCCACTCACCCCAACCCCCCAGGATAATTCTTTAGAATGCTTCATATAACTCAAGAAAGTGCTATACTTAAAATTACAGTTTATTTTTTAATTCAACAAATAGTTATTGAGTGTCTATTATGAGCTATGTATTGTTCCAGGCACTTGGGACACAGCAGAGACCAAATGGAAGGTCCCTGCCCTCATGGAGCTTACGGTCTAGTGCTTATGACCACGTTGCCTGCATGCTGTCTGTGACCGTGGACAACTCTCTCCTCAGCTATCCAATGCAGGAAGAAGCAGGCCTGGCCCAGACATGGATAACATGTCTAGTGCACTGTAGATGCCAAACAGATACCGCTTCCAGTCCACTACCCAGAGAGTAGATCAGGCTGGAAATGGACTTTTAATAAAACACAGGGAGGGGAGGGCAGAGGGAGTGCAGCGGGTGGTGTGGTGTGCTGCCGCACCAGGGTCAGAGCTGGCTACACAAACTGCTGCTGGCAAGGTCCTTGGCTTCTCTGTAGCTGCCGGGGCCATTCCCTTAGCTTCTCCATGGGTTCCTTGGCTGTCTCAACAAGGGTTTTGGAAGGGGCCTCACCTTGCAGGTTGGCCAAGATGTATTCAAAATCCTTCACTGACTTGGTCACACTGCTTTTGAACCAGGCGAGTCCAAATTCCTGGACAGCTCGGGAGATGCCAAATAAGCTAGAGGAGACCCAAGCTTCCCAGTGGATTTCGGTCCAGCCACTGTCCTCAGAGTTCACATAGTAAATACATCATTCCTCCACCACCATCAGCCGGGCGTGGTTGATGTTCCAAGTGAAGGTGGTCATGGTCTGGTTCTGTGGGTCCATAATAGAACCCTCCAGGATGTACACCGAGTGAGCAACATTGGCAGGAAATAGTCGCTCGGCCCAGAGGGGCATCCTGTTGGTCTTGGTGAGAAGTCTCCGGTACAGGAGCTTCTGGTCAGGGGTCACCTCCTGGTGCACTATGTCTTCCGTCAAGACATGTGTGCTATAGGGATTCAGGCATCGCTGCCAGAAGGCAGCAAACACTTGGTCCTGGGAGCTCTAGAGCACGCTCTGGCCCAGGAAATGCTTCACCATTGTCCTGGCCTGGAGGGGTCAGCACCCGGGCAGCTTCAGGGGTGCAGAGCCTGGGGGGACACTGAGGCCAGGCCAGCTCGGCCCTGCCCGCCAGGCAACTGCTCAGTCACTGCCCGCTGCAGCCACCAGCAGCCACCACCATGAGGAATTGTTGGGCCCTATTTACAGTTTTATTATAGCAAAAAGATAAATCTCTATTAGCTAAGAGAAGAAACATACTGGGACAGGTGGAAGGATGCTTCCATTTTCTCAGAATACATCACCCTTCCTTCCAGCACATAAATGTACTTTACTAAACAGGCAAACCAGCCTGAGCTAAAAATGTCCAGAGTTTTTAGTGGGGTTTTATTATTTAGTCATGATTGATTGAATCATTGACTACATAATTAAACTCAAGTTCAGTCTCCTCCTCCGGGGGTTTGGACTGATATCACATGGCTCTAAAATGCCAATGCTCTATTGACATGGTTGGTCTTTCTGGCATGGTTAATGTCCATTCTGAAACTGTCTAGCTTCATCTCATTAGCATAATCTCAGACGGTGTTGTCCTAAAGGCACATCAAGAATAACAAAAACCTATTAGGAGGCAATTTTGAAGATTCAAATGCTTTTTTTCTGTAACTAGGGGAAAAAACCAGTCGATTCTTCATTATACAACATTGGATAATATCTAGGAATGGGATCGTATGTTCCATTTTGTTTGAATTCACAAACATTTTTTCAAAGTGGCTGTGAAATTTTGACCTCTGATAAGCAGTACATAGGCCTTCCACTTGGACTTCATCTTTGCTATTACTTGCTACAATCAATCTTTTAAATTTAGCCATTTACATGCTGTACTATGGTATCACATTGAATTTAATTCGAATTTTGTCAATGATCAATGATACTGAGAACTGTACATGTGTTTTCATGTACTTATTATGTCTTTGGTGATATGTCTGTTAGAATTTGGCCCATTTTTCAAAAAATTTATCTTTTTGTTGAAACTATTATAGATATCTGCTTCCTCCACCCATTGACCCTTTCTAGCCCGCATCTGATCCCCCACTGCAGGCCTTTACCACACTGCTGTCTGTGTCCATGGGTTATGCGTATATACATGTAAGTTCTTTGGTTAATCTCTTTCTACCCATCCCCAACTTAATCTTTTCTGGGATTAAGTTGTCCATTAGGATTTTTAAAAGGTTCATTCAATGTTTTTATGTATTATTATGTAACAGATTCATTGAGGCATTATTCATATACCATACAATTTATCCATTTGAAGTGTACAATTGAATGTTTTCTTTAGATTATTCAGTGTTATCCAACCATCACTATTGTTAAGGTTTGAAATATCCCATCCTACTCCTATTTATAGGTTGAAGTCCCACCTACCATGACTAGCTTTTAGTTAAGCTTTAATTTCAGATGATCTTATATGGTTACTTTTGGTCTGAATTTATAAGGCCACCATGAAGGCCTCCCCTGAGCTTGTGAAGTTTAGCTGGTATGTGGCCCCTTTTTTGTCTACATTCTCATAGATCACTGTCTCTTCTTGCCTGATGAAAATGTTATAAGAACTATTATTTTACATATATTGCCTTGTTTTTAGTTGTTTCAGAAATGAGGGGTTATTTGGTTCTTGTTTCTTGTTTTGGCTGAAAAAGGAAGTATTCTACAATACACTATTAAGTTAAAAAGCAACATCCAAAGGACATATGTAGTTACATATACACTATATATATATGTGTGTGTGTTTATACATATATGTGTGTGTGTGTGTGTGTGTGTGTGTGTGTACTATATAATAAAAGGCTAATATGCAAATCCACTGAATGGCGGAGTGTCTGGTCGCTATGCTGCACACTGACCACCAGGGGCCAGGCGCTCAATGCAGGAGCTGCCCCCTGGGGGTCAGTGCACTCTCACAGGGGGAGCGCTGCTCAGCCAGAAGCTATGCTCACGGCTGGTGAGCACAGTGGCAGTGGTGGGAGCCTCTCCCACCTCCACGACAGCTCTAAGGATCTCTGACTGACGGCTTAGGCCTGCTCCCTGTGGGGAGCGGGCCTAAGCCGTCAGTCAGACATCCCCCAAGGGCTTCCGGACTGCAAGAGGGCACAAGCTGGGCTGAGGGACCCCCCTGAGTGTGTTAATTTTGTGCACTGGGCCTCTAGTATATAGAGAAAAACATTTAAAAGAACAACACCAAAATGTTTATATGTATTGGCAAGTATTGATGTTACAATTTTTTTTTCTAAAGTTTTCCACAGAGAAAATATATTGATTCTATAATAAAAATAAACCTTTGCTATTATAACAATAGAAAAACATAATTAAATTTGAAGCCAAGTGAACACATCTTCAAATATGGAATTTTTAATGCAGAATACTGAAAGACAATTATTTTTTTGTATTTATTCATCATATTTCAATGAATAGGATTGTGACATTGCATTTGATTTTTTCCTTTTTATTGAATTTATTGGGGGGATATTGGTTAATAAAATTATATGGGTTTCAGATGTACAATTCTATAATTCATCAACTGTATACTGTCTTGTGTGTTCACCACCTCAAGTCAAGTTTGCTTCTGTCACCATTTATTCCTCTCTTTACACTTTTCTACCTCATCCCATGCATCTCTTTCCCCCTGGTAATCGTCATAACAATACTATTGTCTAGGTCTATGAAGATTTGTTTGTTTGTTTGTTTGTTTTTCTTAAACCTTTCACCTTTTTTTACTTATATTAAGTTTTCAGTCCACACAAACTCTGAGGTCTTTTTTCAGGAATTGCTTTCTAGCCCAAATTTTCTGCTTCCATTACTTTTTAGTATTTGAGCAAAGTTTAAGCATCTTCTATATAAGATCCACATTCAATTATTTGATAAAAATAAAATCCAATTACAATAAAACAACACATGCATGCACATATTATAAAGAACTAAATAATTAAAAAGTAAATTAGCCTTACTTTCTATACTACTCTATAGCTGCAATGACTTTAACAAATTTTAGCTGATTCTTTAGATTTTGACTCCACAATAAAACACTCACACACATATTTGTGTGTACATAATTTCTTGATTTTTTTAGGTTTAGAGATTATCTACTGTGAAAGATAAAATTCTAATGTGCCACCTGTGCTTCCTGCCTTACCCTCTACTGTCCATTCCTTTGTGTGACCCCTTCCTCTTGAGTTTGAGTTTAGGAGGGATGTGCAACTTGTTCCTAATTAATAGAATATGATAAATACAAATTGAAATTGGTCTCAATACATGGTCAACTGCATTAGGAGCAAGCAATTGAAAATCTTAATTGTAGTATATTTTAATTATCTCATACTTTATTTTTTTCTTCTGATTTTACCTGGTTGAGTCCAAGAGTATGATACTTTGAGAATAGTTTAAAGAAGTGGTTGCAAACCGGTGGTCCATGGACCACTGGTAGTACATGAAGTTTGAAAGGTTGGCGACGGCTGGTTTAAAGTATCCATAATCTCACTAAAGAGAAACTTCTACAGAATTATTTAAACATTATTTTTAAGCAAGTTTTCTATTTTCAAACATGCTTTCAGATAGAGCTTTATTTCGTAAACTAGAGGCCTGGTGCATGAAATTTGTGCACAGTAGGGTCCCTAGGCCTGGCTGGCAATCAGGGCCAATCAGGTTCCCCGCCTCCCTACTTCCCCTCCTCCTCCTTCCCTCACACTCTCAGTGCCCTGCCTCTGCCGCTGGTCAACTGCCATTTCCACGCTGCCCCCTGGTGGTCAGCACATGTCATAGCAAGTGATTGAACTCTAGGTCTCAGTCGAACTCCTGAGAGGACACTTTTCATATTAGCCTTTTATATGTATAGATATATATGAGAGGTATGAGACAATTAAGAATCCTAAAATGTAGTAATAGGCAGTATTATTATAAATACAATTATTATTACTTACTACTACTATTTCTGGCTAACATTTATTGCGTGGTTTTATGTGCTGTTTATGATTATAATCATTTAAAAATCAGCTTGTTTAATATTCCCACAAAACCTTTCAGGCATCCACTACCCACATCATTTTACACTAAGGAAAATGAAACTAATGCAGGCAGCCTAACTTCAATAAGTAAATGGCAGAGCTGAGATTTTGACACAGTTTTGATTGAGTTCTTCCTGTCTCTATACCAGGAGCTGTAGGAATCTTTCTAACTTTTATTTCAGATTCATGCTATCTGAAGCCGGGAGAGTTTTATAGGGAAGCAAAGTCTTTGAAAAGCCTGAGAAGATTGAGAGCTCAAGTGTTATAGCACTTAGTTTGGGGGATGTTTCCCAATGACAGGGTGATGAGCAGAGACATCACCACTGAGTGAGACAGGAATTGGGCATCTGCATGCTCGTGTGAACACACTGTCATGAATAAATATGGTAACAAGGCTAATATGTGCATCAGGGGAAAGACATTTGCAAATTAATGAAATGGAGCTAAGTTTTTGTTCTATTGTGGAGGATAATCATTTGTTGTCTAGTCTTATAAATCAAGGTCACTTATTTCTGTCTCCACACAAGACCCCGTTTTTTTTCTCAGATGAACTACACTGGATTATTATCTGCATTGAAAGTAAGTAGGTACCCTGTACTAAATGTTCCCATCAATTCATTTTTTCACACTGTCACGGGAAAAATTTTCCTATGACTTGGATTTGATACCAATCTCCAGCTTGCAAATAGTCATTGTCTCACTATTAATGAACAAATCCTAGTCTTTCAGAAGAATAACCTCTTTTAGACACATCCTCACTTTCTTTTTACTTTTTTATTTTATTTTATTACAAATCCCTGCCTTCCCCCAACACTATTCTTACATTTTCAGGGCTCAGGGAAGCAACTGTGGCAATTTTAAGTTCTTAGATTCAAGTGGCTTGTCTGCAAATTTAGGAATCATTTTTCCAAAAAAAATGTTATCAAGTTGGCTTTTTGTTTGTTCATTTCTTGGGCTTGAGATTTGTGAAACACTGAGGAAAGCTTCCCTAACAGAATGATGAGGAAATTTATTAATCAACAAATACAAAGCAACGCAGGACCTAATTATATAGAGAACATGGAAGCCTCTTAGATTGAAGAAGATAAAATTCAATAAATTTTGTTGTAAACTCAAAGAGTAAGAGTTTACTGATCAATCTATAATAATAAAAGTATAATATGCAGATTGACTGAACAACTGAACAGCAGAACGACCATCTGGACGACCTTGCAGATGACTACACTATGACATGTGCTGGAGCCAGGCCAGCCAAGGTTGGTGCAATGCAATTGGTCGGGTGGCCCCAACATAGCCCCAGGATCGCTCACAGAGGGAGGCTCAGGCCACGGGCCAGCAGAGCAATCGATGTGGGGGAGCTACGCCATCACCCCAAAGAAGAAGGTCCAGGCCACCCTCTGTGTAGTGATTGATTGTAGAGCCCGGCCAGGTGGGTGAGGCCTCCCTTGTCTGAGCGATTGATCTGGGGGCCTGGTGATTGATCGCCCCATAGAGGGAGGCCCAGGCCACCCGCCAGAGATCCTGTGGCAGGTGTGCAGGGCTGGCTAGCAATCGCCTCGCAGGGGGAGACCCAGGCCAGCCAAGCGATTGCATCCCACGCCTGTCACCTGCAGAGGGAGGCAACCAGGAGAAGGAAAGCCTTTGATAGGCCCTGATCACCAGTCAGGCCTAGGGACTGCACTCGAGGGGTCCCAGATTGCAAGAGGGCTCAGGCCAGGCTGAAGGACACACCCTCGCATGAATTATGTGCACTGGGCCTCTATTTAAGAATAAGAAAAAAAGTTAAAATGTCTAATATTAAAACATTCAGAATCATGTTTGCTAAAAAAATCAAGGAGATTTTCGATTTTTAAAAATCAGAATAAGTGGAAAACTTTTTTAAAAAAGAAAAAAAGAGATCCATTAACTTAGCTGCAAGAGAAGAAAGAAACAGCTATAAGAGAAGGCTTAACATGTTAAAGAAAAGGCTAGTTAGAAAGTTATGAAAGGGAAAGGAGTTACATACAGCAAGTCAGTCTACTGATTCTCTATCTCCGCCTCTCTCCTTCTCTCTTTTACTTTTTAGTATTTTAACTGCTTATTTTATTTTTACTTTGAAATAATTTCAAGATTTCAGAAAAGTTTAAAAAGATAGGACAAACATTTCTCACATACCCATTACCCTGATTCCTCAAATATTGTTTTATCACATTAACTTTCATTTTCCCTATCTCTGAACAATTTGAGTATGATATGCCCTTTTAATCATAACTACTTCAGCATGTATTTCTGCAAAACAAATATTTTCCATACCACAATGTAATTATTAAAATCATGAAGATTATATTGCGAAAATTATGTTTTAGATATCTAGCTCAAATTTTACCAATTGTCTCACTAATGTCCATTAGGGTAAAAAAAAATGTTTTTTGCATCCAGCATCACCTTTTGCATTTACTTAGCATATCCCATTAGTCTATTTAATCCCAGGCTATATTTCATGATATTAATTTTTGAGGAGTACAGGCCAGTTATTTTTTAAAATGTCCGCATTCCCTCTTAACCTCATCTTAATGGCTTTTGCCTCCACCATTCTACCTCGACTGATCTTCTCATGTTTGCCAATGACCCCCATGCTATGGTCTGTCCTCCATTATCATCTTGTATGACAACTACAACATTGTACACAATAGATCACTCATTAACTCTCTATGAAACTTTGTTCTCTTGGCTTCTATGACATCACATTCTCCTAGATTTTCTTCTCTGTATAGGGCCATTCTTCATCTGCTTACTTTTCCACCCTCCCATACCCCTGACCTTTTTCTTAGCCATGGATACATCTGTACTCTGAATTCTTAGACCTCCCTTTTTTTCTATCCACACCCATTCCTTTGATTTTAATATCATCGATGTTTTACAACAATCACATTTTTATCTTCATTTTGGATCTCTTATCTGACTCCAGAACAGTATGGCTCACTCTAATGTTTAGTTATCATTTCAGACTTAAAATATTCAAAACCAAATTTGTGATGTTCCCTGCCCTCATTCCTAAAACTGCTCTCTTTCAATCTTCCCAATCTTGGTAAATATCACCCCATTTTTTCCAATAGACTAAAAACTTAGTAACTTTTCTAATTAATCAAACAGAAAACCTGAATCATAGTTGACTTCTCTCACACTCCACATGAGAACTGTCAAATATGTTATTTGCATGACCATCAACATTGCTTAAAATGTTATGTTAGTTGTCACCACTGTTTCAAGTATTATCTTCTCTCATGGACATTGGCCTCTTCCTGACTCCTTAACACACCGGTCACTCTCAACAATAACAGCAACTGCTGTGCCCACCTACTCACCATGCTCGTCCCTAGATGTCTGTGTGGTTTACCACCTCTTTCACTTAAGTGCTAATTTAGCAATGAGGTTGGTTCTGACAGGTAACGAAAAATACATTGTAACCACTGTCCATCTGTATTTCTTGCTTTATTTTATTCCACAGAATTTATCACTCACCATCTAAAAACTATATATTATACTTCTTTACTTGCTACCATTGGTTTCTTTCTACTAGGATGTAAATTCTAATTTTCAATCTTTGTTTGCTGCTATAATCCCAGTGTCTGGTGAAAATTAGGTTCAATAAATATTTAAGGAAGAAAAGGATGGATAAATTATCTCTGTGTCCCTCCTGGTCATCTAATTTTCTGCTTTATGAATGGCATTTAGTCTAATCTTCACTTTGTTGTCCATATGGTGATTTAATTTTTTTTTTAAATATATTTTTTTAAACTGAAGATCAGATCTTTTTAAAAGCAAACCTAATCATTTCACTTTTCTTCTAAAATTCCCCCTTTGGCTTCAGAATAAAATTCAAAGTTGCCAAGGCCTAGTAGGGTCTGCTCTCTCATCCTGCCCTCTTCGCATACTCTTGCTGTTCATGGAGTACAATAAGCTGTTATACAACTCTTCATTAAGAACAAAAACAAACAAAAAACAAACAAACAAAAAAACCCCCCCACAGACAAATAAACAAACAAACAAAACTTTCTCAGTGCCTGTAGGTTCACTATTATTGTGATCTATCCTACTCTGGTTTTGTTCTCAGTTATCATCACTTAGCTCTATCTCTCGATCTATCCATCTATCTATCATCTATTCATCCATTCATTTATCTATCCCCTATTCACTGATCTATCTACAATTTATTGCCTGCCTTCTTCTAAAAATGCAAACTTGTGTGAGGATAGGAAGTTTTTGGGAGAGTGCCAAATACATAGCAATATTAATTAAATAATTGTTAAAGTAAATAAATATTTTATGAAAACCTGTTATTTTCATTTAAAATATTTTATTAATATTAAATATTCTTTTTCAACTTTAATTTAAAGTTTATGTAGTCATTCATGTTTTGAACATTAGGGTTTCTCCACCTCACCCCTCAATTTTATGATATTACAACAATTCAATAGAAATGCAAATAGTCAAATCTTTGTGCATATCTATGTCATTTTCTTATAACAAATTAATATAGTAATAAAATTATTGCATCAATGGTTATATTTCCTTTGGGCCATAAATATACTGATAGAAATCTATGTGTAGGGCTACATCAATATCACTACTTAAGTTATTTAACTTTATGCCTTTATTTCCTCCCTTGTAGTTTAAAATTTTTAAATGATGCAATTCAAAATAAATGTTCATGTGATGGCATTAAAAATAAAATGATTTATTTTTATCTTATGAGTACTTATTTTCAGCTTTTTACTGTTTTACATAACATTGACTTGTGTCTTTTGCCCATTTCCTTTTATTTCTTTATCATTTATAAAGTTGATCAAAATTTATAAATGGTCTTTAGGATTTTGAATGGTATATTGACCAATAGCCTTCTAGAAAGATTATAAAAATTTATATGAGATGTTTGACAGTTTTTATCTTAAAACAAGTAGGATTTTTAAGATATATGTATATATTTACTGATTTCAGAGAGGAAGCGAGGAGAGAGAGACAGAAACATCAATAATGAGAGAGAATCATTGATTGGCTGCTTCATGCATGCCCCACACTGTGATTGAGCCCACCACCCAGGAATGTGCCCCAACCAGGACCTTCTTGTTCATAGGTCGATGCTCACACTGAGCCATGCTGGCTGGGGGATAGGTAGGATTTTTAACATTATAAATGGAAAGAGAAGCATTTCATGCTTAATAAGTAGCATGAGCAGAAACATGAAATATGATGCAGAAATATTCAGTAAATAACACGTTATCTGAATAGCAATAGTTTTAACTGATGATTGAATCTGAATTCATATGCAAATATTAATCGCTATTTTATTGTAAAAATTCCATATGACTAGACTAGAATAGTTACTTACTGAAATTATAACACTTTTCATATTATATTGTAAAAATCCAGAGATAAATTCAAAAATTATAAATTTCTTGTAGGGAGAGTCTGTGATGTATAAATAGTTGTCTCCAAAATGCCTATTATGTGTCTGGCACTTAGTGGGGACTAAAAAATATTTATGGAATAAGTGATTTAAGTTTGCATGAAGATATGAGATATATTAAACATGAACTTTGTTTTATTTGGTTTTGATACTGAATTACTATAATATTGGCTGACTGTATAGTTAATCTGGTAATTAATGATAAGGCCAATGCCATTTAGAATTTTAAAATGTTCTCAGTTATTGTTTCTATACCAATATTCAACTTTTCAAGTAATTATGCCTTAACTCTAAATATTTTGAGATCAAGAATGGTGCCTAATTTATTCTAGCATCATTTATTTTAACAATAAATTTACTTATTGATAACTTAAGTATAGCTTAAGTTTAAAATGTAGAAAAAATATTGAAATAGAAGGCAAGAGTTTACATGAAAAGGTTACATGAGGATAACAACCTATTTGCATTTTTCTCTATGTTAGAAACACAAAAAACACAAACCCACAAAACCCAAATATGTCCCTGGTCCACGCCATAATTGCCTCTGTGACTTTGGGCCTGCTACTTGATATCTATTGTTGTATCTGAAAAATAGGAATAATAATGTCTATCTTTATGCCTATTGCAAAGATTAAATGAAATATATCTTCTATATCACCTAGTAATCTCTGAAATTTACTAAGCATTCAAAATTAAGATGGAAACTCTCAATCTTCCACTCTTTCTTTGCCTATGGAATAGCTTGAATTCCTAGGATCCTGGGAAAGACTCATTCTGACTTAAAGATCCTGAGATCAAGAGAATATTCTCTGCAGGTTGACTTAGACATGTAGAGTGAAAGTAGAGTACCTATTGTATGGAGATCTATGTATCTATCTATGTATCTATGTATCTATGTATCTATGTATCTATCTATCTATCTATCTATCTATCTATCTATCTATCATCTATCTATCTATCTATCTATCTATCTATCTATCTATCTATCATCTATCAATCATCTACCTAAGACTTTTCTTTAAGTTTTATATATTTCATAGTTGCAGGAATCTAAAAGAAGGAGGATGGTTTCTCTCACATCAGCCTGTCCTGGAAAAAAATGCATTTTTTAAAAAAATATATTTTATTGATTTTTTACAGAAAAAAAGGGAGAGGGAGAGAGAGTTAGAAACATCAATGAGAGAGAAACAACGATCAGCTGCCTCCTGCACACCTCCCACTAGGGATGTGCCTGCAACCCAGGTACATGCCCTTGACTGGAATTGAACCTGGGACCTTTCAGTCCGCAGGCTGCCGCTCTATCCACTGAGCCAAACCAGTTAGGGCAAAAAATGTATTTTTTAGATAATTAAGTGGTGTGTTTGTGTGTGTGTATGCGTGTGATCCATAAAATAGAATACCAGAGGAACTTAGATGACCCTATGACTAAGTCACAAGTCTTTGGATTTCAAGTCTTTTCTGGCAATAATTGAGTGTGTCAATGGTTCATAAGTCTGAGAAACATTTAGCTTAAATAGAGTGGTTACATAAATCTTATTGGAATGATGTCAATGGAAATGTAAGGGCTTGAATTCACAAGAGAGTTAATATGCAGGTTATTTTTTTAAAAGAAAAATGAAGATAGATTGTCCCAGTGAGGATGTGGGAAGTAAATGAATAAAGTGGATGAAAAGGTGCTTTCTATGCCATTTTCAATATCTTCCACTCAAATCTTTAAATAAATACCTGCGGAAATAGTTATTGATCCTTGCCTACTGTATAGGACCAAAGACATTCATCAAAGAGGCAGAAATAAAACTAATTTTTCTTGTTATATAAACAGAGAATTAGGAGTAGGAAGATTTATTTCCATGTACTGAGAGTTTGCCCATATACTTGGGACTAAGAAGATAGAAAAATATTTACATTTTTCTTTGTATATAAAATGATATACTCTTGTACTTAGAAAACCATTCTTCCATTATTAAGATATATATATATATATATACACATATATATATATATATATACACATATATATATACACACACACACATTAAGGTATATATTTTAATTTCAGAGAGAGAGAGAGAGAGATAGAAACATCAATGATGAAAGATAATAATTGTTTGGCTGCCTCCTGCACAATCCCTACCGGGGATCAAGTCCGCAACCTGGGCATGTGTCCTGACCAGGAATCAAACAGTGATGGTGGTTTCTAGACTTATCAGGGTAATCATTTTGTAAATTATATAAATGTCTAGCCTCTATGCTGTATGCCTGAAACTAATATATAATAATCTATACTAATAAAACGGTAATATACTAATTAGACTGGACGTCTTCCAGACAACCTTCCGGATGTCCGTCCAGACAAAGCCATGATGGCAGGGCTGAGGTAGAGTTGGTTAGGGGTGATGAGGCCAGCAAGGGAGAGCAGTTAGGGTGATCAGGCAGGCAGGCAGGTGAGCAGCTAGGAGCCAGTGGTCCCAGATTGGGAGAGGGATGTCCAACTGCCAGTTTAGGCTCAATCCCAGGCCTAAACTGTCAATCAGACATCCCCCTAGGGGTCCCAGATTGGAGCAGGTGCTGGCCAGGCTGAGGGACCCCCCGTGCATGAATTTTGTGCACCAGGCCATTTTCAATATCTTCCACTCAAATCTTATATATATCATGCATACACACACAAACATACAGACAGACATGATTATGGGTGGGGAAATAGGATATATATATATATATACATGTTGCATGAAGAGATTCATGCAATAGGCCATCCCTTCCCCTGGCTGCCAACACCGGTTTTCCTCCGGCACCCAGGACCCAGGCCTTTGCTCCAGTCGGAGCCTTCAGTCTTCACTCTGCTGCTTTGCCCCTATGTATGCAAATTAACCTCCATATTTGTTGGTCAATTTGCATATGCTCCTGAATTCCTGGTGAGCATAGCGGAGGGATGGTTAATTTACATGTTTGTCTATTATTTGGTAAGGTGTGTGTGTGTGTGTGTGTGTGTGTGTGTGTACTATGTTTATATCATGTGTTTCACAAAAAAGGATGACTGAAATATTTTTAGCTTCTCTTCAGGTCAGACATTATTCCATTATCCTTCCCTTTATTAGTTCTGGCTTCCCTATCCCCACACCTTTAACCATTTGAATTTTGATTCTACATAAAATAAATCAGAATAGTTTAAGAAATTCTTGCTTCATATCTTTACCCAATGAGCCAGCGGCCTTGTGAGTTTCTTCCAAGTTATCATTGTCCTGGGGGCTGAGACTTCTTGTGGCTACTGCCAAGTCAAGGTTACCTCAGATGGTTAAAAAAGTATAGAAGTAAACTGCAAAATGCCAACTGCATGGTTACATGCCTGATGATGCCAGAATGTTACAATAATTAGCAAAAATTCTACAATGAACACACTGAAAGCCCAGACAATATGCTTTTGTATTTACAGGTTTTCATTCTAGAAAGGTGTCACACACATTTTTAAGACTCCCTTATTAAATAGAAGCAAGAAAAGTTACAGAAACAAGTCCCAGTTGGATCACAACAAAAGATTTCACAGTAGAAAAAACATTTAAATTTATGGCATTTGCACACTATTCTTGCTGCACTTTAAATCCCTGTTTTCCAAACATATCATGATTTTTATTTCTTACATCCTCCTTGTTTAAACTATTGACATTATCTAGAACACTTCCTTTTTAAGACTTAAAGAATCTTCATCCATCTCACTTTTCAGAGCTTGTGTACCCTACTCTACCCTTCTGATGTTTTGGATTCTTCAAAAAAGTAGTTTACAGTCAAAATCAGGGGTCCTCAAACTTTTTAAACAGGGGCCAGTTCACTGTCCCTCAGACCGTTGGAGGGCTGGACTATAGTTTTTAAAAAAACTATGAACAAATTCCTATGCACACTGCACATATCTTATTTTGAAGTAAAAAATCAAAAAGGGAACAAATACAATATTTGTATTTGCATGTGGCCCGTGGGCTGTAGTTTGAGGACCCTTGGTCAAAATCATAGTATATAACCACGGTCCTGCATAAAAAAATCATAGAAATATGAATTCAGAAAGAGTATGTTCCTTAATCCCCACATCTTCCATAGTTTCTGTGATAACATGACTCTACAATTTGATTGCTCTTATGAGAAAACCTTTGCCTAAGGTTTAATTGCTACCCCACGAAGGTTCCTTCCAAATATGTGAGGGAAAAAAGAACTGGCAAAGGTAAAGAGTTTAAAAAAATAAAATGTTTATTACTTATTCTGTCATAAAAGCATTGCATATTTAATATAAAAATATTGAGTTATATAGAAACAGAAAAAAATCACTTACGGTATTCCACTGATTTTTAATGCATTTTCTTTGTCTTTTCCCTATATATCAAATTTACATTTTTGACTCACTGACATTGAATGGATATTCTAAAATATTTTTTGTTAAAAAATTAAATTATTTTCAAGCTTTAGCTATGGTAAATATCGCCAGATAAACACTTTAAAAACTCGTGATACACCTGATGTTTGGTCTGCCCCAAATAGAGCTTAATTTTTTCAGAAAGTTGTCTTCCTGTGCTAACCACTATAATCAAAAGGACAAGTGGAGAAGCCATCTTTTGATGCTTCTCACTTCTCTGTTCACAGTGATTATTTTAAGTGGATACCCAAGGTGGGCAGAGTAGATTGGCCCAAAGATGGGCACCTGTTTAAAGCTGGGCCTTTAAAATGGTTCTTGAGGATCTTTTATGATTTTTAAGTGTGTCACAGAAGGCAATTTAGTTCCCTTCCAATAGAGCAAATGTGAGGCTGTCAGGTTGCTACCAGCAATGGTTTTCTGCTTCATAAAAGGATCTGCTCTGCAGAAAGAGCAGAAAAAGCAGAGATGAGACCAAGCTAGCGCTGGCAGCACCTCAGTTGTGTTCTTATTCTTGCTGAAGCTTAGCTGATGTGCCTCCCAACAAAGGCTGTTTTAGCCTGAGTTGTTTAAGTAGAATTTTTATTACTTGCAACCAAAAAAAGTACTGATGACTACACTGTACACAGCATCTTTTAGCATTATACAGTGTCCATATTTTTATTAGTTTTTATTTAATGTCTTTTTTTTATTTTATCTAAACTTATCAGAAATACAAATGAAGACATCTGCTCTTTTTGTCTGATAAGTTTTATTTTTTTTATTTTTGGCCACTCTGAACTGGTTTGTTTAGAGGAGTTTCTTGTACAACAAGTATATAATGATGGATTTTTCTTTGAAATCAAATATGAAAATATTTCTATTATTTTTTGTACCTTCTCTTTTTACGTCTATAAAATTCTTTCACCCTGTGCTCTATTTGCTTCACTTCATATGCATGTGTAAGACCAATGTACATGCATGCCCTACAAAGAAGATTTGCATTTTTATTATAGTAGTTATCTTTTAAAAGATAAACTCTTTTAAGCTCCTCTTTCTTGAGACTATTAATTCCTTGTTGTGAACATAAACAAAATTAACATATTTCCTCTTCTATTCACCAGCTCTTTCCCCACCATTTGGTGTTAGTGAATTATTTTGCTTAATGTTTGTTTCCCTTTGTTCACTTAAATATATTTATATCTCTATTAATTCATTTTGATTTCTAAATAATATATTTGTTCATTCCTTCAGCTCTTAAAATTGAGAAAATCAGCATATTTAGTTTATCTCCATTTTCTATTTCTTTTTTCTCCCAAATCCTGTTAGTTATACTATCAGAGCACTTAATATTGTTTAATATCCTGTGTACTTCAATTTCTTTATTATTTTTAATCTTAGTCCCCAGATAATATAGTCAATGTTCAGGACCAGTTATTTCATTTTAGTTCATTCAATTTTCCCTTGGTTGGTTGAAGTTCATCTTCTGACAGAATACTGCAGAGGGCTTAGGGGAAAAATATACTCTGAGTTCAGTACATTAAAAACTATTTATTTGCTTCCTATATATACAATGATGGGTAGACTGAATATAAAATGTCCTTAGGTCTCTCTTTCTGTCCTTGAAAATTTTGTAGGTTTTATTCCACTGGATTTATAAGTTGAAGGTTTCTGTGGAGAAGGCAAAAGCAAGACTATTTTTCTGCCTCTATAAGAAATGATTTGATATTTGGTCTGGCTGCTACCAAAATATTTAATTTGTCTTTCAAGTATTATGATTTCCTTGCAATATATCTTTGTGTTGTTATTTCTGCTTAATTTTCTCTGGGCTGCAATACAACCTTTCGATATGTTCTCTAAGTCTTTTTTTATATTGGGAAAGTTTCCTTAACTTCCACCTTTACAAAAATTTTTTATGTCTCATTATTTTGCTTCCTTGCAGATGTAAATCTTTCACATATTGAATCTTTTAAAATATATATTTATTGATTAGAGAGAGAAAAAGAAAGAAACATTGATGATAAAGAGAAACATCATTGGCTGCCTCTTGCACATTCCCTACAGGGGACAGAGACCAAAACCTGGGCATGTGCTCTTACTGGAATCTAACCAGCAACCTTCTGGTGCCTGGGAGGATGTTCACCCAACTGAGCCACATTGGCCAGGGTCATGTATTGAATCTTTTTCTTTGTCTCACATTTTATTCATTTTTAAAAATATTTCCTTTAAACTTTTATTGACTCCTCATTTTTATTTTCTATTTCTGATATTACTCCCTCCTAATTTTTCTTTCTTGTTATGTTTCTTTATTTTGATTATAATTTCAATTTTTATTATTATTTTTTTAAAATATATTTTATTGATTTTTTACAGAGAGGAAGGGAGAGAGAGATAGAGAGTTAGAAACATCGATGAGAGAGAAACATCGATCAGCTGCCTCCTGCACATCTCCTACTGGGGATGTGCCCGCAACCCAGGTACATGCCCTTGACCGGAATTGAACCTGGCACCTTTCAGTCTGCAGGCCGACGCTCTATCCGCTGAGCCAAACCGGTTTCGGCTATAATTTCAATTTTTTTCTTTCTTCAACCTCTACCCAAGATCTGCTACTTGGGGTTAAGGTTAAAAATTTATAGCAACTGGAATGCATAGTACCCAAAGTTCCAATAGAGAGCATAATCCCATTTTCAATAGTTTCACCTTTTCTATTTTTGTTCTTGCTCTACAAAGGATTTTATTTCACTATGTTTTAAAAATTCATAGACAACCATTCGATAATATTTTTCAGCTCCGAAAAAACAGGTTTCTGGAATTTACTCTTTTTAAAAAAATTCTTTACTTCTCATGTTTGTATTATTTTTGCATAGATTCCATTTATTTGAAGTTTGCTAATTTGTTTATTTTCATACAGTACTCAACATTGAATGACTTTATTTCTTTCTATAGTGTGTATTTGTAGGAGATAGAGATTCCAGCAGTGGGCAAACTACAGCCCGCGGGCCGGATCCGGCCCACTTGAAATGAATAAAACTATTGAAAAAAAAGACCATACCCGTTTATGTAATGATGTTTACTTTGAATTTATATTGGTTCACACAAACACTCCATCCATGCTTTTGTTCCGGCCCTCCGGTCCAGTTTAAGAACCCATTGTGGCCCTTGAGTCAAAAAGTTTGCCCACCCCTGGGACAAAGAATGACAAAAGCAATAATAGTAAAATTAGGTACTGTCCTCTTTAGAGTCAGCCTACTCTGGGTCCTTAGTGGTAAGTAGTGGAAAAAAAGCATTGGCTAAGTACTGGATTATCACACTTCAGAGCTTTAGATACCTAATTCTCTCCTAAGAAAACTTTTATTCCACTCTAAAACAAATCTAAACATATTTACCTTTCTAAATATATTTACAGTTTTCAATGGAAGGTGTAGATAGGCTTAAGAGCACCAGTTTCAGCATCATCTAAGTTTAAACTTCATCAGTTTTAAGAAAGTCTGAAGAACAACATAATATATCTATTGCTTTTGGTGGTCTTCTGATGCCCATTGTACAGAACCAATATTGGTGCAATAACAAGTTAAGTGACCTAGGCTCAAAATAGACCCCTACTGATTAGAGTCTGCATTTTAATATTACCTATACTAGAGCAAGTAGAAATTAATCTTGATTTCATTTCAATAACCTGATGGGTCAAGTTATACTTTCAAGTGGGGTAATAATACGTTACATTTCCATTGCTGTTACATTTTCTTATACACATTTCCTTTAACTCTCAAAATCACCTGAGGAGGCATTATTATTCATATGTTATCAATATTGACACCTGTATTCACAGATGTTACATCTCCAAGTTTAAGCATTAGAGATCAAATCTGAACTCTTACCCTCCTCAATATGACCTGTTTTATATATTAGAGTTCATGTCAAATTAAAGGTAGTAAGTTAAATATTTTAGTTTAAAATGATAGCATGATAGCTGCTTTTCTGGAGATAAGAGTGCTGGGGCCTCTTAAAACAAAATATATTGGGTAGCATATGTTCTGTCTATCTTTAGGATCATTTTCTTTAGTCATCAGTGCTTATAACAGTCATTCTAGTTCATTGAGAAGACATTTATCTTCTGGGTGTCTCAATTTTGTGTGTTCTGTGAGATTCTCTGGTATTTAAGTACTTCTCAACAAACATATAATCAATATAGTAAATTCTCCATAGTGAAACACTGCCTCTGGGGCAGCCCAAAGGACATCAATATGCTGGAATAATATTTTTAACATGCTATCTCTCCAGTTACTTCTCATGTATATACATGTAATAACTAGATGGACATAAAGTCTATGAAATCACACATAAACTTGCCACAATTTAAAAGCAACAAACATCATAAAGAGTATAAAATTTTACTTATTATAGGGGACAAACGTGTCTTCTACTGCAAAACAAAACAACAACAATAAAAAACTGTCATCCTAAATTTAAAAATAGATTCTATCTAAACTTAGAATTAAAAACAATTGACTTAGCAAAACTTCCTAACCATGATTAGTACTTATATGGTCTCAGACTGTTTTTAATAACAAGTCTGTTATGAATATACAGTGACATAAAGCTGAGGAGTAAAGATTGCGGAGGGAAGTGGCATTTCCATAAAGCTGTTTTAAATGACACTGTCTTTGGTGCAGATTCTGGAGACAATTACGAAACACTTCAAGCAGCGAGGGAATTCCCCAAATATAGCTGCCTGTCCAATCATTTCCATCTCAACTTACTTCAGTTCTAGGACAAGAAGAGTCCGTGTGCCTGTGCTATAAAATGGACTACCGTTATTTTTAACTTCACACCTAAAAAAGGCAATATGTGACCCTAGTCGGTTTGGCTCCGTGGATAAGAGTGTTGGCCTGCGGACTGAAGGGTCCCGGGTTTGATTCTGGTCAAGGGCACGTACCTTGGTTGCAGACTTCTGGTCCTGGTTGGGGCATGTGGGAGGCAACCAACACATCACTGCTTCTCTCGGCCTCTCCCTTTCCCTTCACTCTCTCTAAAAATCAATGGAAAAAATATCAACGGGTGAGAATTATGAAGAAAAAAAGGCAATACATAAAAATGAAACATAAAAGCATATGAATAATTTTCAGAGTATGTGTCCATGTATTGATACATAAAATAAAAAAAAGGAAAAATTAAGAAAAGACAATGGTTCTTTTAATTTTTAAAAATAGACATGGAGCTGCACAAAAGGACTCTTGTTAAAATCTGCTGAGTATCCTTACAAATTTGAGTGGCAATATTACTCAGATCTCTATGCCTGATTCTCATCCTCTCTCGAAACCTTATAATACAAAGAGTATGAGAATAATTTACAAGTATATTTTGAAGGACATAAAGAAAATGAAAGGCAAAGAGTAAAAGAAAATAGTTTAAAAATTACTGGGAAGATAACTACATTTTCATAATTAGTTACAAATTGATATATTTGTACACATAAAAGAAAGTCTCCAAATTATAAAATAGTATGTGTATACCCATGTGTGTGTTGAGGGTACACATGTGCGGTGAACTCAGTGTGGCTATATATTGAACTAATTGCCATAATTGAAGCTCTGGGGAAGCTTGAGTCTGTGATTTTCATCAATAGGCATGGCTATAATTAACCAATACATATGGAGGATGTGGTTCCACAAAATAACAGATTTTTAAGCATCTGCCAGAAGCACATCTGTTGTATTAGACTTTATTGATACATTATAATTAACAATTCAATGCACCTTAAAGTATTGCAGAAGATTTTACTTCTACACTAGTATGTTTGGATTCTTATAAAATCACCTTTCCTTGCTTTGGAAAGTAGCTCCTATGCTCTAATCCAATTGCTTAGATCTTTTTATTGCACACGCTCTTTTTCCTTCTCCCTGTCTTCTTTACTAAAATATGTACCGAGACAAGCACAATAAAAAGTTGTCAAAAGGCATGCATGTGCACAGATGGGTCTTCTATTTCACTGCTCATCATCATATATTACAAATGAACACCAGGCTGGCTGTTAGATTTTGGAATTCATCAAATTTTCTAAGGGCTCACATGCACGTACTAGACTCTTTTGTGGATATCATCAGTTCTTATTTATTTTCAATATATCTGTCATCTATATTTCTAGCCCTAAACAAAAACTTTCATTATGAACCTAATGTTTGTGTTATTCTGTAGGAGTGTGGGTGAATTGGGTGGTCTGATGCTTCTTTCTCCTCACCTCGTTTCTCAGACATAAAATAAACTAGTGTTACTACTACTACTACTACTACTGCTGCTGCTGCTGCTGGTACTACTATTATTACTGCTGCTCCCACTAGTAGTACTCCTACTGTGTGAAAGTCCCTATGCTAGATACTTGGAAGATATAAATAAGAATAGGTTCTTATCCTTGACTAAAGAAAATTGCTGAGATGAAGAAGAAAGAAATCACAAAAAGTATTCTAAATTAAGACAATATAAAATAAGTAGACAGCTGACTGCATTATGCTGGAAACTCTGATGCACTTGGCTTCCTGTGCAGGACAATAGGCCTAATTTAGTCGAAAGAAATCATCAACTTACATGTATACAAACTTGATAAAATACAATGACTTCTAACAAGGTGCATTTTTCTTCTTAAAATAAATCAGCTTTAAAACAATTTCCAACCAGTCGTTTTATTAGTTTTATTGCTTAATTCCAATTGGAACTCAAAAACCACTATGGATCTTTGCCCTGGTCAGGTGCTCAGTTGGTTGGAGTGCTGTCCCATGCACCAAAAGGCTGTGGGTTTGATTCCTGGTCAGGGCGCATACCTTGGTGGTTTCATCCCTGGTATAGGAGTCAGCCCATTGATGTTTCTCTCACCTCTCTCTCTCTTTCTCTCTCTCTCTCTCTCATCAATAGAAAAACATATCCTCAGGTGAGGATAGAAAAACAAATTAAAAAACAAACAAACAAAAAACCCTCACTATGGATCTTTTATAACAGATTTATAAGTATTTTATAAGTATATTAATACTTATAAGTATGTTAATATTACACAAATAACTTGCAGTTTGTCACAAACTAAAGAGTACTTTTAAAAAGTAAAGGTATCCTATAAAATAAAGAGGAAATATGCAAATTAACCCCCACACCCTCACAAGATGGCTGCCTATGACCAGGCTGGCAGGGGCGTTAGTGAGGGATGACAAAACGACTGAACAAGCAGGCTGTGTGGGGCGACCAGGCCAGCTGGGGCTTAGTGAGGGACGACCAAACAACTGAACAAGCAGGCTGCATGGGGCAACCATGATGGCAGAGAGGGGAAGTTGGAGGTGATCAGGCCGTCAGGGGGGCAGGGCAGTAAGGGGTGACCAGGCTGGCAGGGGGGCAGTTAGGGGCGACCAGGCAGGCAGGTGAGCAATTAGGAGCCAGTGGTCCAGGATTGGAGAGGGTGCAGGCTGGGCTGAGGGAACCCCTCTACTTTGCATGAATTTTGTGCATTGGGCCTCTAGTGATACTATAAAAATATACCTGGCAAATAATAATTACTCAATAACTAATGCTTCTTTTTATCCTTTTGGTTTGTATTCAACATGCATTTTTTTCCTAAAAAATGCTTAAACCAATATATTTCCTATCCAGATGTAAGTTAAGAATTGATTGGGAAAATAAGAAGCAAAAACATAATTGTATGTGTGTACAATTAAGTTTTTACTGCACAGATATGATTGAGACTAACTTCAGACATTTTTGGTTGGATGGAAGGCTATGCTTAAGTAATAATTACCAGTATCATAGAGTAAGTTATATATTTTGTAGTTAATAAAATGAACTACATGAGGAGATCAAAAGAAAATCTATATTGGTTTAATGATAAAGTCATGTTGAACAGAATGTTTAGATTCTTAAACATATTGCCTATGATGACATGGTCATAAGTTAATTAGTAATTAGACAACTAATAAATAACTAATAGATAAATAGGCTAATATTATTTATACTAGAGGCCTGGTGCTCAAAAATTTGTACACTCAGGGGTGGGGGGTGGGGGTCCCTCAGCCCGGCCTGTGCCCTCTCGCAGTCTGGGACCCCTCAGGGGATGACCACCTGCTGGCTTAGGCCTGCTCCCTGGGGGATTGGGCCTAAGCTGGCAATCAGACATCCCTCTGGCAGCCCGACAGCCCTCGGGGGATGTCCACTTGACAGCGGGGAGCAGACCTAAGCTGCAGCCGGACATCCTTAGCACTGCTGAGGAGGCAGGAGAGGCTCCCTCCACCGCCACTATAACTGATGGCTGTTTGCAGCTGGTCACACCTCCTTCAGGGTGAGGGTCCCCACTGGGGTGCCTGGCCAGCCTGGATGAGGGGTTGATGGCTGTTTTCAGGCTGGCCCGTGACTGAAGCTCCTGGTCTTTCCTTTTTTTCTTTTTCTTTTTCTTTTTATTCTGGGATTTACTTACCTTCTATAATTGAAACTTTGTTGCCTTCACTGGAGCTCCCAGCTTTGAGGCTGTGGCTGGCTGAAAGCAGATATCTGGGGTTTGTTTAGCTTCTATAATTGAAACTTTGTTGCTTTTGGAGCTGTTGCTTTCAGAGCTTAGAGCTGGGCTGTGGCAGGGGGGGAACCTTGGCTTCCTCCATCACTGGAGCAAGCAAGCCTCCTGCTCGCTTCAGCTGTGTGGCTGCTGGCCACCATCTTTGTTGCCAGTTAATTTGCATATTGCCCTTATTAGCCAATGGGAAGCGTAGTGGAGGTATGGTCAATTACCCTTTTGTCTTTTTTTAGATAGGATTCTATTAATTGAGGGAAAGGATGTTTTAAGTAAAACTTTTAAGAGGAGTAGATGGGGGCCTATTTTGAAGGGAAAATTCTAGTAAAATGATTAAATAAAAGATACTTTTAGCAAAGCTTGTTTTCTTTACCAGGGAGAGAAGCAGATATGAGAAGTCGTGTAGAATAAAAATCCTAGGAACAGGGGAAATGTAATAACGTTAGGGAGTATAAAACTGTTTGTATTTCTATCTAAAAAGAGTGAATTCATTTTTAGTTCAAATTCAATATAAAAGTTCATAGTTCCCTGGATAAAAACATAATTTGTGATAAGATAACTTTTTGAAGTACTGTTTTAGTTATGCTGCTTTATTGTTCTTCCATATATCATTAAAGGAGCTAGCACAATGTTGTAGTACAGATGATAAGCAGAAAATACTTGAAGACATAGGTGTGCTTATTTATATATTATAAAGAGTGAATGCCTAAAAGGATTGGAGAGGAGAAGAGGAAGAATAAATTGGAGGCCTGAGGAAGTAGGAACTGGAGAACAGGCAATTTCTGGGTTCTGGAAAACAGCTCAATTCATATGGCACTCCACTCTGGGGCATGCCACCAGAAAGTAACAAGATCTCAGAGAAAACTGCTAAGTGGAATGCACAGGTGTGCCCCTGCACGAGGGACCCCCATGTCAGCAAAGATCCTTGTGCAAATAAAAACTGAAGTTCATATTCTGGTTGGGTTTTT
>NW_006282664.1:600157-603153 GCF_000327345.1 Myotis davidii | reverse complement strand
AAGAGTAGGGTGAGAGGGGAAGAAGCATATCATATAAGCCTCCACTAAAGAACATGTCCCTTTTAAGATTGAAATCGAATGTTCTCTTAGTTTAATGGGATGGAAGCATAGAGTTGAATTTAAGTAGACTTAATGCAAATAAGGGAAGTAATATTTTCTACATTTTTTGCATGATTGAATTGGAGGACTGAGACTAAGATTACATTTAATATTAATTTATTGAACTAGCTAAAGTGGGGCAGATTGCATACTACAAGAGAGAGGGAGAGGGAGAGAGCTGTGCGGAAAGAAAGAGATTTCGGAATCACTGGGTAAAAGCAAATTTTAAAATATCATTTCTATGGTTTCTACAGATCCTGTGCTTAAAGAAAAAATCATTAATCAGGGGAGGATTAATCAGAACAGACTGAGGAATTTCTGTGATGATACTAAGGACTCTTTCAGGAAGGTCCATCAGGATACTGAACGTATAGATTAATAACAACATAAAGCATACAGAAAAGGATCAGCTGAACCTGACATCTTAGGAGTAAAGATGTTATACATCATACTACACTATGCAGAGTTTCTCTTACCACACCTCTGTAAGGAGTTCTTCATTGGTTTCTTATGAAGAGATATAAATTTTCCCCCTTGTGATATATAAATTAATATAAATACTACCTTGTGACATGGGTTTAGTGATTATAATTATTATTACTACTATTACACTATCTTTATAAAATTCTGTCATAAACAAGGTCATTTCTACTCAGCTATATTGGATTCCATGTTCTTCTCTTAGGTCAATATTTCCATTTAGAGGTTAGGTGCAATCTCCCCTTACTACCAAAAAAACATTGCTCCAACCATTATTCCTTTCTCTCTTACATCATTATTTTTCTCCCTTCTTCACTGGATTATTCCTTACATTAAAAACCAGTTGGTAGCCGAAACCGGTTTGGCTCAGTGGGATAGAGCGTCGGCCTGCGGACTGGGGGGTCCCAGGTTCGATTCCGGTCAAGGGCATGTACTTCTGTTGTGGGCACATCCCCAGTAGGAGATGTGCAGGAGGCGGCTGATCGATGTTTCTAACTCTCTATCTCTCACTCCCTTCCTCTCTGTAAAAAATCAATAAAATATATTAAAAAAACAAACAAACAAAAAAACCAGTTGGTATTTCTCATCTAAAAAACAACAATCAATCAACCAATCAGCTGACAAACAAAACAAAGACAGATTGTTTTGAACTCACTTCCCAAGTACTCTCAGTTACCATTTGCAGCAAAATTCCTAGAATTTGTTGTCTCTGTTGTTTTAGTTACTATTCTTATAGTGTCTCTTAAACCCACTCTATTTAACTATTGCCCCATAACTTTTGCTCTTTTAAGATCACCAGGAACTTAATGCTAACTCTATTGGTGATTTCTCACTTGGACAGTCAGTAAAATTTGGCACAGCTGATCACTCTCTGATCTCAGACACTTTTTTTCTCTTGACTTCCAGAACTTCACCTTCTCTGTCTCTCTTCCTATGTCATTGGCCATTCATTTTATGACCTCTTTGCTTTTCTTTAACATGCTAGGCATCATTTTACCTAAGGACTTGTTTGGTGTCTTTTTTTTTTTGAGAAGCAGATAGCAAGATGGGATTAAATTTACAAAAGAAATAATTTTATTAAGAAAAAAATTCGATAAAGGCTAAAGGAGGAGGAAGAAGGATAAAAAGTGGGAAGAGCCTACATATCATGATGGAAGTCTATCATCTATAAAAGACAGGAGAAAGAAGGAGGATTGGGATGAGTTCCCACACAGCTCAAAGTTTTGCCCAGACAATGGGGAGGTCCTGGAGCAAAGCTTGTCCATTGGAGGGCTCCTACCTTGGGTTGTAAAGGCCTGTACTCTTGTGTGCTCCCAGCTGCTGGCAACAGCCCTGGAGAAAGTATGACTTTGGAGACAATATTCATGGATCTAAAGGTGTAGTAGTTGGAGGCTGACAGTCCATTATCTTACTGCAGGTTTTCTTGAAAAAAAAAAAAAAAAGAGTGGCCACAGTCCCATGATCACCACATTTACTGATATGTTAAAGTGTAATGAGTTTAAAAAAGAGAGATATAGAAAGCACTTTCCAAATTTTTTTTTGGCAACATAGCCCTTGTAACATCAGTGTTCTATGACTTGGCCATCTGTTGTAGAGAAGAGAAAATTGTTATTTCTATTTAGAATAACATATAAGCAAATTTACCAGTCAGATTTTTACTGGCAACAGAAAAAATAACAATAGGTTATGTCACTAAACTAAAAATTTGTATTATGAATGAGAAATACCATCTGATGTAATATGTGATGAAAGGGCAAATGAAATAAATGCATTTTAGAATTTCAAATCCTACATTAGACTACATCTTCCTCCCTAAAACTCATTTTCCCCCTAAGTTTCAAATACCGGTCTTTCTCTTGACTTTCCTCTTACCTCTCTGACTTTTCTCAGAATCTTTGATTCCCTGGCCTGTTACTGGGGCAGCCACAAAAGTCCTCTGCTCAGATCCCCTGCTGTGGGGTGTCAGATTGGCTGATAGCCCAGCTGAGGCCTTCTGCAAACTCCCTCTCGCCCCACCTCTACTCTCACTCTGCACTGAACAGGACCTATTTTATTCTAGGAGGATGCTTTGTCTAGGAATTCACCATCAGCCTAGCCAAAACTTTCTCATAACAGAGCAATAGTCTGAAACTATTTCTACCCCTTCCTGCTTTCTTCTCTTTATCCTCCAAAGGAACTTTCCCCAATACATTTCTTATGAGTCTAATCCCATATTGACTTCTCAGGTGATGCAAAAAATGTGGTCACTTATATGTATATATTCTCTAACATTTTATCCCTGTTATTTTTTTGTGTTTTTTTTTTTTTACCTTTCTAACTCTATTATTTTTATTATTTTACCATCATTTTATATTAATGAATATCAAATCAACTGTTTAAGATCCTATGGGATCTAATTCTGGTTCTGTCTCTTGTTT
>NW_006282664.1:598996-600068 GCF_000327345.1 Myotis davidii | reverse complement strand
TGGAAAGAGATCAAACAAAGAACGTGTATGCATCTATGCATAACCCGTGGATACAGACAATGGGGTGGTGAGAGTTTGGAGGGGACAGGAGTGGGCTGAAAGAGATTAATGGGGGCAAAAGGGGGACCTATGTAATACTTTCAACAATAATAATTTAAAAAAAGAATAAAAAAATACTGCAGTGGCTCAGGAAAGAGCTCTGCCTTGGGCCTCTATTTTGAATTCAGTTGCTTGGGCAAGGTGTGTTTGAACCTGGATTCAGGTTTTCTGTTGGACCTCTTTGGTACCTTGGTTGAGTTGAACTTCATGCTTAGACTTTGATATTTTTTATTCCCATTTTTCTTTTGTTCCTAGGCACAGTCTGTTTGATAGCGCTCAGCTCCATACTCCAGAGTCAATGATCCAGTTTCTCTCATCCCAGTCTCTTAGACCTCAGCCAAGATCAAGCACTCAGACATATTCATGTCTGGAGCAGGGATGGAAGAGAAAGGTAAAATAAATACCAAACTTTGTCCTGAACTAAACACTTGTATCTTTAATAACTTTTTGGATTGTTCTACCTAAATATTTTATTGGACCAATCTCTCCAGCTCTAAAACTGAACTTGTCATCGCTTTGACACAAATAAATTTCCCCTTTAAGTTCATTGTTTTGATCAACCTCATGGATAGTGATGCCATTCACCAAGTCAGAAATATGGGGGTTCTATGACTTCCTCTACAAGCTTGTTTCTCATTTCCAGTCAGTCGTCATTTTTGTCAACTGTCTTTATTCATCATTTGGCTCTTTCTTATCTGTCTGCACAATCAGTACCCTAAGTCCATCTTTCATCATTACTCACCTTTACCACTCTAAGAGCCTTCTTGATTGTCAAGTGGTCTGCATTTGTTTCCCTTTATCTATTGTCCACACTTCTGCAAGACTATTTTCCCTCAATAATATAAATCTAAACAGTTTACTCCTGGATTTAAAGAAGTTTGGGCTTTCTTTTACCTAATGACATGGGTCCTAAACCCATGGCATCTAAACTCCTATGACCAAACCATTATGAATTTTTCCTGCTTCACTATTG
>NW_006282664.1:569272-580125 GCF_000327345.1 Myotis davidii | reverse complement strand
CCCTTCCTGCTGTCTTCTCTTTATCCTCCAAAGGAACTTTCCCCAATACATTTCTTATGAGTCTAATCCCATATTGACTTCTCAGGTGATGCAAAAAATGTGGTCACTTATATGTATATATTCTCTAACATTTTATCCCTGTTATTTTTTTGTGTTTTTTTTTTTTACCTTTCTAACTCTATTATTTTTATTATTTTACCATCATTTTATATTAATGAATATCAAATCAACTGTTTAAGATCCTATGGGATCTAATTCTGGTTCTGTCTCTTGTTTTCATCTATTAAATAGGTTAGAAGCATGAACAGACTATTGAATCTCAGAGGGAAGGTAGGGGAGGGTGGGTGGGAAGAGATCAACCAATGAACTTGTATGCATCTATGCATAACCCGTGGATACAGACAATGGGGTGGTGAGAGTTTGGAGGGGACAGGAGTGGGCTGAAAGAGATTAATGGGGGCAAAAGGGGGACCTATGTAATACTTTCAACAATAATAATTTAAAAAAAGAATAAAAAAATACTGCAGTGGCTCAGGAAAGAGCTCTGCCTTGGGCCTCTATTTTGAATTCAGTTGCTTGGGCAAGGTGTGTTTGAACCTGGATTCAGGTTTTCTGTTGGACCTCTTTGGTACCTTGGTTGAGTTGAACTTCATGCTTAGACTTTGATATTTTTTATTCCCATTTTTCTTTTGTTCCTAGGCACAGTCTGTTTGATAGCGCTCAGCTCCATACTCCAGAGTCAATGATCCAGTTTCTCTCATCCCAGTCTCTTAGACCTCAGCCAAGATCAAGCACTCAGACATATTCATGTCTGGAGCAGGGATGGAAGAGAAAGGTAAAATAAATACCAAACTTTGTCCTGAACTAAACACTTGTATCTTTAATAACTTTTTGGATTGTTCTACCTAAATATTTTATTGGACCAATCTCTCCAGCTCTAAAACTGAACTTGTCATCGCTTTGACACAAATAAATTTCCCCTTTAAGTTCATTGTTTTGATCAACCTCATGGATAGTGATGCCATTCACCAAGTCAGAAATATGGGGGTTCTATGACTTCCTCTACAAGCTTGTTTCTCATTTCCAGTCAGTCGTCATTTTTGTCAACTGTCTTTATTCATCATTTGGCTCTTTCTTATCTGTCTGCACAATCAGTACCCTAAGTCCATCTTTCATCATTACTCACCTTTACCACTCTAAGAGCCTTCTTGATTGTCAAGTGGTCTGCATTTGTTTCCCTTTATCTATTGTCCACACTTCTGCAAGACTATTTTCCCTCAATAATATAAATCTAAACAGTTTACTCCTGGATTTAAAGAAGTTTGGGCTTTCTTTTACCTAATGACATGGGTCCTAAACCCATGGCATCTAAACTCCTATGACCAAACCATTATGAATTTTTCCTGCTTCATTATTGACCCTCTAGCAGTCACTTTATGCTTTAGTCTAACTGAACATGGACCGCTCCTAGTACATGATATGTCATTCCATTGCATTTTTGTTTCTTAACTTTTGTATGCCTTTCTCGTTATCTTCTTAAGAAACTACTTGGATTTCAAGACTCAATGAAACATTCTTACCTTTTTGAAGCATTTTTTTACTCTCATTCTTATTCATGTACCTCATAATCGCTTCCTTCCCTACTTGGTCAATTCATAGTAGCTATGTCTATTGCAACTTATCCTTGCCTCCATTAGAGCCTCAGTATAGAGACCCCTATAATGCACATTTATTTTCCTTGTCTGAAGACTATCAGTTCCTTGAAGGCAAGATCAAAGCATTCATTTTTGTACCAACAATGTTAAGGATTACGCCTGGAATTTAGAAGATGCTTAAAAAGCACATTAAATAAGCTATCCCTTCTGTTGTAGAATTATGCCAAAGAGGACACTGGTTTTCATTCAAGGAAGCTGAGTGCTGAACATGAGAGAAAGAGCACAATGCCTACTAATGAATCTCAGTAAAAAGAAAAACCTACAAAGACAATAAATAATTCTGAAAAAAAAGGAAATTGCAGACATTAACTTTTCACTAATGTTTGAATCAAATTACAGAATGCCCCTAGGGGATAATACTTATAAGGTTTTCATACTTATTTTCTATAAAGTCAAAGCATTCTTGTTTAGTTTTAAAGAATAAGAAACCAAAAGGATGTGGCTTGTTTTTAAACACATTGCATGCTTTTGTTGAGAGGTCCAGTTTTGGCAGCCTAACCTGTGTAATAAATTTCCCACAAATAGTTGTGGGTCTACTCTTAGCAACCCAATAATAACTACCCAGGAAGGATTAAATTACAATGGATTTTCAAAGGGAAAAATAAGCACATCAGTTTTCCCCTAGAACATTTCCTGAATACAAATAGAATCAAGACATATTAGAAAAAAAAAAAACACAAAAAACTCAAGCAGAGGTGTTTCAAAATGTGCAAGTCGAAAGTAAAACTCCTTATGGGATGCAGAATGGTAAAGACAAATGCATAACAGCAGTGCTAGTATTAAAAGATTGTGTGAGTATGGCCTCTGTGTCCATGCAGAGTGTGGATGGGTGCTCAAGAAGTTAGGATTGAAGCAAGCACTCCTTTCTACTCTCTTTCATGGGCAGAAAGAGGTTCCAGATCCTATCCACGGTAATAGACTATTTTTCTTCTTCTTTTTTTTTTCTTGATTGAGGTAAAATTTAAGTAACACAAAAGTAATAATTTTAAAGTGAATAATTCAGGGCTTGTAAAACATTGTGTTCCACAACCTTTAATTTCAAAACATTTTCATCACCCTTAAGGGAGACCCCATACCTTTAGAGAGTTCCCTCATACCTCTCCTTCCTCAAGCCTCCACAAGGGTTGCCTTGTTTTCACCAAACAAACTGCATTGGCATATGTACAAATTCCCTCATTCGGACAAACCAACTATGAATATTTGGACCAAATCTATTTTCTTCAAATTTGGAGATTCTGAATAATACAAGCAAGATTAAAACGTTATCAAATTAAAGATAACTTACCTTATCCAAAAAGAATTTTCTAATTTTTATTTATTGGTTTTATTTAATATTAAATAATATTTTCTATCAACAGCTTAATGCTAATGCTAATGATGCATTATAAACAGCATGAGGAAACATTTTCAAAGTGTTCTTAGGCATTCATATCTCTTTTCCCGTCCCAAATGAGCAAATTTATTCTAAGTCATCTCTACTTAGGAGTTATCCAAGTAGAACATTTCAAATAAGAGCAACTGGGTTTTGTGATAGTTGAGCAATGTGAGCAGATTTAACAGTTTGAAAAATATTTGCATATATACAGAAAAATCATACATAGTTGGTTATGTTTTAATTTACATATTCAATATGTTGCAAGTATTATGAGGTACTTTTTAAAAAATCCTCACCCCAGGATATGTTCTTATTGATTTCAATCCAAGTAGAACATTTCAAATAAGAGCAACTGGGTTTTGTGATAGTTGAGCAATGTGAGCAGATTTAACAGTTTGAAAAATATTTATATATATACAGAAAAATCATACATAGTTGGTTATGTTTTAATTTACATATTCAATATGTTGCAAGTATTATGAGGTACTTTTTAAAAAATCCTCACCCCAGGATATGTTCTTATTGATTTCAGAGAGAGAGAGAGGAAAGGAGATGGAGAGAGAGAAGGAGAAACATAGACCAGTAGCCTTCCATGTGCACCCAGACCTGGGATTAAACCTGCAATCTGGGTATGCGCCTTGACCAGGAATTAGACTCATGACCTTTTGGTGTATGGGATGATATTCAAATCAACTAAGCCACACCAGCCAAGGAAAATATTTTATAGTTATATACTTGAATATTGCATATAAGTTATTCATGTACTTGCATAAATCTTTGGTATGTGGTTTAAAATTGTGTAGAAGCTGGACCCACTACTTTGGAATATGTGCTTCCTAGAGCTCTATGTTATGATTGTCAAACTTGCTCCATCACTGACAAGATAATTGCCAACTAAAATTTAAAATGAAGCTCTGGTCATTCATTTCACTTTCTTTAGCCTAAGATATAAGGTTGACCAAATAATGAGGCTTTGTTATGTAAGCTCTAAGCCCTCCTTTAGCTCTAGTATTCTATATTTTATGTTCTAGAGTAATGAACACGAACTCTGAGTTTGTCTGAGACTGAACGTTTCTCCAACAGTGGTGAAACCAGTGTTCATTGTGTTTTCCCTTCATATCCGTTAACACAGATAGCAATGATTTCTTTTGTGATTTGTTAGCTAATGTCTGTCTATTTCACTGCTTTATAATAGTCATAAGGGCAAAAATATATCTGCTATTTATTATTCATTCACAGTACATAGCACCAGGCTTGGCGCATAGCAGGTATCCTGAAAGTATTTATATAAAGTGAACACATCAATAAATGAATGTTTTCCCTGTAGAAAGAAAGACTCTTGGACATAGAAGACATAGTTTAGGTTCCAAATACCCCACCTGCCTCCGTTCTTGGGGTACACATAAAACTCCAGAGCCTTCTGTTACCTTGATCCAGATATTTGGGGGTCACTCATGGGTCTTCAAATAATTCCCAGGGGACCATCTACATGAACTTGGGCATATCATAGCATGGTAATGAAATGTACAGCTGCTCACAGAATAGATGCAGGTATTAATAGTTGCTTATCAGTAACCAATGCTGCACTACTGCTTTTTCAAATGACCCCTCCCAATCTTTTAAACTGTTTTTTCCCAACAAGCATTGAGTCTGTGATAACATCTCCCTAAGGTCACCAGCCTCACAGTCAGCTATTTTTATCTGAGTTGCCTGATCCATCTACTGGGCTCAGGGAGAAAGTTTTTGCTATCCTGGCAATGATCATGAACAAATAATTCTATCCTTAATCCTCTGAAAATAAAGTTTCTTCTTATCTGTGCCTATAAGCTAAGATTTTCTATGAAAGGCTTTTCTGTGAACTCCCCACCCTGTACATATGGCTTGGACATTGGCTTTCTGCATACCTAAACTCTCTGTGACCCTCTCAAGTAACAACACTGTGGGTTTGGCTGTTACTCTGGAGGCTGGATGGGAAGGAAGCCCATCTCCTCTATAAATGGACACTTAATAAACACACAAATATTTTACTATTATTTAATCTGTCGTGCATTTTTAAAAATTATATTAACAGAAACATCCTATGTAATATACTTAATCAATCTTTTAAGAAAAACATTATAGTGAATTTGAATTAGAGTCTTTAAATGAAAGTCAAGTAAAAAATCTAACAAACATGTATTGAACACCTAGTCTTTGTTGGGCATGATGCTAGACATTTCATATGCTCTTGTAGCAAAAAAGTTATTTTTTAGGCAGTAACATTCTATTGTTCCATTACATTTTAGTTATAGGTATTCAAATAGATGAGTTCTCTTGGATATAGCCCATTACTCTAGAGGTAATAAAAAAAAAAAAACATCACACACCACACACAACTATGTGAAGTTATTACAAACATATTTAACTCTCATTTAAAGAGAACAACTAATGAATTGCATAATTATGATACTAGTGACCCACCCCAAAAGATTAACCCATTTGGAATTGTTTAACCCATTACTGTCATTGATTTTCAGTAATCCCTCACTAGGTTCTCACTTTCATATTTATTGTGATGTATTTTCAAAAAATATTACTGTTAGGCCGTATTATTTCTTTTTGTGATTTAGTTTAATAATCTGCCAAATGAATGCATTATCAAAAGTTGGATCACTGTTTTGAGGATTTTAAAGGCAAGTATCAGTTCATCAGTTCATCATAAACAGTATCTGTCATTTGTACAAGAAGTGCAGCAGTGACTTGTGTGCTAGGTATCTGCCACCAAGGTGAGAGATGGTTATAAAAAAATCAATATTTGCTTCTTTAGAAATGTGTCCTAAATTGGCCTGGTACCCAATAAAAAAGGTAGATATTATATTATTTCCTTTCTTCTCTATCCCCAGGAAGAAAGATGTATTTCTTATGAGTACACTATAAATGGTTAAAGTCAACTTTTGTAGACTAGAAAAAACCACCAAAAAACCTCACTATTATACAAAGCATTGTTTCTATATGAGAATGTGCTCTTTATTACAAATTACTGACTTAAATATGCATTATTAAAGACATAATCTTACTGCTTAGAATTCCTTTTTAAGAGAGTTAACCAGCACTTTTGGTAACTCAAAAGAAACTCTGTGATAACCTGAGGATTGCAGATACTGAACAGAATGACACCACCATGGGTTTATGGCATTTACCAATGAAAACTTTCCACTCTCTGTATTGAAAGGAATTCATAGAGGAGGGAGGGGAGCGTGGAGGAGAGAGAGAGAGAAAAAGAGAGAGAGAGAGAGAGAGAGAGACCAACCTAGGGTGGTGGAGTGACATACTCTCACTTATATCCTAAAAGGCATCAATTTGAAAACATACTGCTAACTACGAGTTACAAACATAGCCTATATTTTCAGCATCTATAAATAATATTTAGTTGTTATGTATCCCTTATATATTTCATGATTCAGGACCAAAATCTGAGTTTTTGAGATAATTCACTTACGCCTAAAGTGGCGGAGTTTGGATTTTTCCCTTAAAATCAATCATACACACAGAACATCAAAGCCAAAAGAGCAGCACCAAGTAATAAGTTTCTATCCATGCTCTCTGGAAGTATCTAAGTTAGGTGAAACATCCAAGGTATCCATTAGTGGTAATAAGAAAGAAATACAGAATAAAACTTGCTACCACTTAAAGTTGTATCAAAGTGAATAGCCTTACAAGGGACTCGAAACATCAAAAGGATCTAGCAAACCCAATACACCAATGGCTATTTTTTCCACTTTATACTAGGGGCAGGCATACTTTTCATTCTCTGACTTATAATTTGGAGGTAGATGTCTTAGAGAGTTAGAGAAAAGAGAAAGAAAATGGACATTTGGGATAATATACAGGGAAATACATAATTGTTAGAACATCTACACAGTTTTTAAAGATGAGGGTCAATTTTTCTTTAAGGGAAGGTAATTTTTTAGAGAATGATCAAATGCTTGAAACTTCAACACTGCTCATATCTGAGAAAGATAGAGCATAGAGTAAAATATTTCAATTTAGAGAAATAAATTCTCCTTTATTTTAGACATTGTTCCGCTGACCTTACATGGCCTTTCTAAAAGACAATGTGCTATGGTAATTATCTCTGCTAATTTAGTATTGGCGGCTTCAATATCAAACATGTATAATCTAAGAAATAAAGCTATAAAATTTTATTGTATGGGGTGTTGTGAAAGATTTAGTAATTGAAGAGATCATATTTACCCTGATGTCACTAGCACAGTCATTTTCAACCTTTTTCATCTCATTGGCACACATAAATTCACTACAAAATTCTGTGTCACACCAAAAACATATATTTTTTTTTGCCCATCTGACAAAAATTAGGCATAATTTTGATTCATTTACACAGGAATTCTGGCTGTTGTCATTTTTTTTATTTTTAATTTGACAATCTAAGGGAATAGAGGTCAGTGCCCCTAACTAAATATTGTATGTTTTAAAAATTCTTGTGGACTGGCCGGTGTGACTCAGTGGTTGAGCGTTGATTTATAAACCAGTAAGTCACTGTTTGATTCCAGGTCAGATCACATACCCGAGTTTTGGGCTCGATCTCCACTGGGGGACATGCAGGAGGCAGCCAATCGATGATTCTATCTCTTCATTGATGTTTCTCTCTCTCCCTCCCTCTCTGAAATCAATAAAAATATATTTAAAAAATTCTTGTGGCACACCACCAATTGAAAATCACTGCACTAGCACTAGCACATTTGTTGTAGAGAAAAGAAATACCTATATAGGAACAGTAGAAAAGAACAATTAAAGTAAAAGAACCAATGGCATATTTCACAAACCTAGAACGAACTCTTCAAAAATTCATCTGGAATAAAAAAAGACCCCAATAGCTGCAGCAATCCTGAGGAAGAAGAACAAAATAGGAGGAATCTTAACACCAGATATCACGCTGTATTACAAAACCACTGTTCTCAAAAATGCCTGGTACTGGCACAAGAACAGACATATAGACCAATGGAATAATGTGGAGATCCCAGAATTTGACCAGAACCACTATGCTCAATTAATATTTGACAAAGGAGGCAAGAGCATACAATAGAGTCCAGTCCCTTCAATAAATGGTGTGGGAAAATTGGACCGGTACATTTAAAAAAATGAAACTAGACCACCAACTTACACCATACACAAAAATAAACTCAAAATGGATAAAGGATTTAAATGTAAGTTGGGAAACCATAAAAATCTTAGATGAATCCACAGGCAACAAAATCTCAGACATACTTCACCGATACAGCTCCTAGGGCAATGGACACTAAAGAGAAAATCAAGAAATGGTACATCAAAATAAAAAGCTTTTGCACAGCAAAAGAAACCATAAAAAAACAACAACAACAACAAACAAACAAAAAACAAACAAACAAAAAAACAAGAAAGCCCACTGCATGGGAAAACATGTTTGCCAATGCTTTCTCCAATAAGGGTTTAATGTCCAACATTTACAGGGAACTCCTACAACTTAACAAAAGGAAGATAAACAACCCATTCAAAACAAGGGCAATGAACCTAAATAGGTACTTTCCAAAAGAGGACATAAGGAAGGCCAAGAGACATATGAAAACATGTTCAAAGTCCCTAATCATCTGAGAGATGCAAATCAAAACGACAATGTGCTACCATCTCACACCTGTCAGAATGGCTATCATCAACAAATCAACAAACGACAAGTGCTGGTGAGGATGCTGAGAAAAAGGAACTCTCATGCCCTGCTGGTGGGAATGCAGACTGGTGCAGCCACTGTGGAGAACAGTATGGAGTTTCCTCAAAAAACTAAAAATGGAACTCCCATTTGACCCTGTGGTCCCACTTCTAGGCATATATCTAAAGAAACATCTGCTCTCTTTGAAAAGCAAAGGAATTAATATTTTCTGGTGAGGATTAACAAAAAACAAACAAACCATAAAGCCTTGTATGAGGCAATGGCAAAACACATTTCTGAATATCAATCTCCTATTTTTTTTAAAAGAGAAAAGTATTATTTGTAGAAACTATATCAAAGAGATTACAGGATGGCCAAGTGAACGATCAGATAGAAAAACATTATCAAACTTAGACAAGCCAGCCAAGTACACATTGCTGTGGTTGTTGTCATCTTTATTACCATCATACCTCCATTCCTTCTTCTAACGTATTCCTTCTTGTACTCTCTGTAATGCCTTCCCTGTGGGAAGCCAGGTCCAGTAGCCGTTAATCTTAATAAGACTATGAAGTGTCTGTGCTCCAGACAACGAAAGCATTAAAGCTAGAGGGGATTTTAGTGTATTCTTTTGACACGTCTAATTCAGTGTTTAACAAGCGAAGAAGATATTGAGGCCTGAAGATTTGAAGCTACTTTGTTAAGTATTTTTCATATTAGAACATCAAGGACGATAGTTTAGATTTAAAAATATTACATATTATATACACATTCACAAGTATGTTGATTCTAACATGTATTTGCTTCTCGTTTCCCACTTGTGAACAAATATGTAAAAAAAAAAAAGGTTAATAGAGGGCCTGGGTCCAAGTTTCAGATTTTACACAGTGATTGCTCACTGTGTGATTGATTACTGGGCGTGATGGCTCCAGTAGCAAGAGGGGAAGGGGGTCTGCTATCCTTAGTGGGTTTTTAGAGTTTAATCCCAAGGCCCCAGTTAATTTGCATTTGTTGGAGATATTCCTGATCTTTGTACTGTCTGCATACATCAAAGGCTTTAACATAAGTAGCCAAATACAAGTCAAGAAAGCTATTAAACACTGATAGGAAATTTTGGTTGACAATTCAGTCACAGATGACATATAATCACTGAATCTAAATATAAACAACCATAGAATCAAAGAAACGACTTAATATCTAAGATAGAAACTAAGTCTATCATTTTACAGAAATGCAAAATGAAGCAAGAAATATTTTATTTTGCCCCAAAGAAGTGTGAGGTTATGGTAGAATACCGCCTTATCTACTAGTGCATAATGCAGTTCAATTTTTACTTTAAAAACAGCAAGCCTGATCTGCAAAGTACCCTTTCATAATCTATGTCAACTTTGCAGAGAGAAGTTAACAGGCTGCTAAATATCCCCTCCTCTAACATATATTATCAAAGTAATAACACACTTACGAGCACCGAGCAAAATCTGATGGTGAGTGCTCTGAGGAAGAGTGTCTCATTTTAATTCTAATTACCCCTCAATCGTAACCCTGTTTCTCAGAAAACTAATCAAATTGCTTTTAAATTTACATCTTTAAGATTATGCTAATTCAGATATCTATTTTATGTATATCACACACTTTTAATGTCAGGAATTAAAAAGAAAGTTCAGATGTTATCATCTCCCATATTTCAGAATAACAAGATTATTATATCAAGTGATTTAAATTCCATGGATAAAAATAGGTTTTCTAGGGTATTATTTTCAGTGGAATTTTCTGTATCACAATGCATGCTACAAAGAAAGACATGCTCTTAGTAAAGTCACACATAAAATATACAGTGGATTATTAAACAGTAAAAGAAGGAACCATGTACACGGGTGCTGCATATGGGAAATAAGCCAACAAATAAAATGTTAGCCCAGCCAGCAGTCAACATGTAAATAAAGACAAGTGTTGTTCACTAGCAGGCAGAGTAGTTTTGAATGCTGACAATTGTGTAAAAGTTCAATAATTCAATAGCCTTTTTTCAAATAGGAAATAGATGTGATTTGTCATGCTTTTTAGCTTAAAAGTTATTTTAGCACATTGT
>NW_006282664.1:561472-569257 GCF_000327345.1 Myotis davidii | reverse complement strand
GAAATAAATATATTTCAAAACTGAGGTTGACCATCCATCAAATATATTTTCTTATATGAAAGTATACACGAGAGCTTTTTCAGTAGTGGAAGAAAAACATTACAGTCTGGATTTTACTTTATGCCTAAGGAAAACACATTAGTGTTACACCAGGAGTGGCCCTGGCTGGATAGCTCAGTCGGTTAGAGCATTGCTGGATATGCCAAGGTTTTGAGATGGATCCCTGGTCAGAGCACATACAATAATCAATCAATGAATGCATAACTAAGTGGAACAACAAATTGATGTTTCTCTCTTTCTCTAACACGAATCAATCAAGATAGATAAATAAATAAATAAATGAACCAGGAATAATGATGTTTGTTTTGTTGTATTGTTAAATTTGTAAAGTTAAATTAAATAACGTTTTAATAAACTCCTCATATGAAAGGTTTTGAAATAATAAGCATATTTTTTAACAGAGAAATGACATACATGACCTAACCGGTTTAGCTCAGTGGATAGAGTATCGCCTGCAGACTCAAGGGTCCCAGGTTCCATTGCGGCCAAGGGCATGTACCTTGGTTGTGGGCACATCCCCAGTGGGGAGTGTGCAGGAGGCAGCTGATCAATGTTTCTTCTCATTGATGTTTCTAACTCTCTATCCCTCTCTCTTCTTTTCTGTAAAAAATCAATAAAATATATTTAAAAAACAATGACATACATGATCAAGATAAAATAGCTCCTAATACTAATAACTATTGAAGTATCATGCTATGCCAGCCTTTTAAAATTCTTTTTATTTCCTTCATTCATTATTCTCTTGTAGATATACATTTATGCCTATTCATTTTAAATGGTTTATATTATACACAATTAATACCACCATTATTTTCAAAAGTCACAATATTTTATATGCAGTAAAGCCTAATTAATAGGATAAGTATGTGAGAAAAATTTTTAAAATATATTTTATTGATTTTTTTTACAGCAAGGAAGGGAGAGGGATAGAGAGCTAGAAATATCAATGAGAGAGAAACATTAATCTGCTGCCTCCTGCACACCTCCTACTGAGGATGTGCCCACAACCAAGGTATATGCCCTTGACCCAAATCGAACCTGGGACCTTTCAGTCTGCAGGCTGATGTTCTATCCACTGAGCCAAACTGGTTAGGGCTGTGAGAATTTTTTTTTTTTTATCCACCAAAGATTAATTTTTTACATTTTCCCTATATAATTATTAAAATAAAATAACATAAATATTATAAAAATTTAAAAATACATGCAGGTGTTTATAATTAGGGGCATACTTAAATTGTACAAATACCAGAATACAAGTATTACCAATTTTAGCGACTGGCAACATTAACATGAAAAAATTAAATTTATTGCCCAAAGATGTAATTCAAACAAAAGAAGGTAAAAATTAGCATTCAGATACTTTGATTTGAAATTTCACCTTTGAAACCAATGGTTATTTTAATCCCTATCTGACCCAGAGAGCTTAAATTTTGTTCATTAAATTACATGAAATATAATATTCTGTTAGCTCTCTAACACCAAGGATATTACATTGAGTGGGAGAGTTGAGATTTACTACTGAATAATATACAGGAGTTAAATAATAGTAAAAATGTTGCAACAAGTACAGAAATGACTACCAAATCAGGTTTCTGAGTTCATAGGAGGGGCTACTCTCTTAGGGAGCCACTAGGTAGGGAGTCTTTGCAGGCATGGTGGACTTAACCAGGGACAGGAATTATGGAATAGAAAGGAAGTTTAGAGGCATGCAAAGAGAACAGGTGAAATATGAAGTTGCTTTGAGAACAATGAGGGAGAAATGGTTTAAAAGATTATTTGGGTTCCTTTTTCTCCACATCCTCCCCACTTGTCATTTGTTGATTTGTTGATGATAGCCATTCTGACAGGTGTGAGATGGTACCACATTGTCGTTTTGATTTGCATCTCTCAGATGATTAGTGACTTTGAGCATGTTTTCATATATCTCTTGGCCGTCCTTATGTCTTCTTTTGAAAAGCATCTATTTGGGTTCGTTGCCCATTTTTTGATTCCATTGCTGTAGGAGCTGTATTGGTGAAGATATGGCTTCAGTATATGTCTGATATTTTGCTGCCTGTGGATTCCTCTAGTATTTTTGTAAAAGGAATCCTCATGCACTTCTGGATGGAATGCAGACTGGTGCAGCCACTGTAAAGAACTGTATGGAGTTTCCTCAAAAAACTAAAAATAGAACTCCCATTTGACCCAGTGATCCCACTTCTAGGAATATATCCCAAGAACTTAGAAACACCAATCAGAAAGGATATATGCACCCCTATGTTCATAGCAGCCAATTTACAGTAGCTAAGATTTGGAAACAGCTTAAATGCTCATTAGCAGATGAGTGGAGTAAAAAACTGTTGTACATCTAGACAATGGAATACTACACTGCAGTAAAAAAGAAGGAATTCTTACCATTTGCAACAGCATGTATAGAGCTGGAGAACATTATGTTAAGTGAAATAAGCCAGTCAGAGAAAGATAAATATCACATGATCTCACTCATTTATGGAATATAATAAACAACATAAACTCATAAACAAAAACAGATCTAGAGACAGAGAAGCGTTGATCAAACCATCAAACCTCAGAGGGAAGGTAGGGGAGGGTGAGGGTAAGGGGGAGAGATCAACCAACCAATGAGCCTAACCAATGGACACAGACACCAAAGAGGTGAGGACATGAGTGGGGGGCTGGGATGGGGACATTGGGGCGATAAGGACACATATGTAATACCTTAATCAATAAAGGAAAAATAAAGATTATTTGGCAGGAATGAGGCTGGTTTCTGATCAGTGCCTGGTTACTAAATATTTGATGAATTGAGCTGATGACAATTTTACCCTAAACTTTCATTCTGTACTCAAGTAGAAACTGAAGCTAGAGATCTAAACATTTTTCACATTTTTCCTTCTTAGTGGTGTTAAATTATTGAAGGGTTACAGGACATGGTGGCAATTCTCAGCTATGGAAATCAAGCCTCCTCCTAGCTAACACACATGTTGTACCTTGTAGGCAGCGGCTCTAGGGTCAAGCCTCAGACTGACCTGTGGCAGGGCCACAAACAAGTCCCAGCTTGGAGGGCAGAGCCCTCTTAGCATAATTAAGTTTGACCTTATAGTCCTCCCTTGCTCCTTCCTAGATAGCTAATGGGTTGTGGGAGGTGCAGCAAGTGCTGCCAAAACAAGTGAAACTCACAAGAACATGGTAAACATGTTGACCACTACTCTTGGTTTGCTTTGTGTGTTCTGACTATAAAATAAAGACTCGCTTGCAGGCGGTGGTGCTGTTTCTCCATCAGAGAAGCAGCCTTCCACCGAGCCCTGGCTGTATTCTCTTATTTGTCTTCTTTAATCCTTCTCTGCTCCTCCTCAGGCTCACCAAATCTGCCCATGCTGGATGCGCACAATCCCCTTTCTTTTATTTTAAAAAAATTATATATTTATTGATTTTAAAGAGGGTGGAAGAGAAACAGAGAGGTAGAAACATCAATGATAAGAGAGAATCATTGATCAGCTGCCTCCTGCACACCCACACTGGGGACCAAGCCTGCAACCAGGGCATGTGCCCTGACCAGGAATAAACCCATGACCTCCTGGTCCATAGGTCAATGCTCAACCACTGAGCCACACCAGCTGGGTGGCTATTTTTTTTCTTCTCCACAATTCAAGAGGTTACAAATCTCAGGACTATCTGCATTATTGAGAAAGCTATTGTATTTTCCTTTGTGCCAAGTGACCAAAAACAGCTTTGTCATTTCAATTTCTGATGCATTTTTCTTTTAATGCTTTGTCCCCACTGCACTGAAGTCTAGCTCCCTGAGCTCAAAGACTATCTTTAGAGTGAAATTCAAATGACATGTTAATGATTAGTAAAAACACAAAGCAGGGGGTTAATGACCATAGCTGAAATTATGGACTTCATTTCCATCAGCTCAGCAGAGTCTGAAACATCCAAAGAAAGCTCAGGAAAGATGTCCGGCTAATGCAGCTGCTCCCAAGCATGAGGACAGCTTAATAACATTAACTTTTAGACAGTGATCCAGTGCTCTCCTGAGGAAACACCATTCGTCAGTTTATGGAGATGTGCTGCTCCCTATGGACTTAATTTAAGATGACTCCCTATTACTATGATACCATCTGGGTGCCTGATAACCAGTGAGGTTTTCACTTATCAGATGCTTGGGAGATAATGGAGGCAGGAACCAAGTAAAGATTTGTATTTGTAGCTGTGAGGTGATTACAGCTTGCTTCAGAAGGAAATGAGGGTGATGGAGGGAGTAATGGTACCTCTCTATCTACTCTCTTCTCTAGGCCTTCTCAGAAATATTTTATTTCTAATGGAATATTGATAATGCCACTCCCTCTCTTAAAACTATTCAACAGTTTACTGTTGCTCTTCAGATAAAAACTAATTTTCCTAATGTGTTCTATTGTCTCCTGTCTGGTCTGGCTCAGGATGATCTCTCTAGTATCAGCTCACAGTGTACTCTCCATTCTGCTCTCTGTACTTTAGTCAGAGTGGCCTTCTTTCAGCAACTCCAATGTACCTTGCTCAGTCTTACCACAGGGCCCTTGCATTTCCTGCTCCTCTTTCTTCAGATATCTTAGCTCACACTTATCCTCAGGGAAGCTCTTCCGTGCCTCCCTGGTTAGATGAAATCAAATGCTTTCTTCAGTGCAACTACTCATTTACATTTAATTACATGATTATTTTTTAATGACTGTGTGACTGTCTATGCCTATAGATGATAATCTCTATGAAATCAGGGAAAGTCTGTATTATCACCTTTGGCTATCCAATCTCCCAACACATTGATAGGTAAATAGAAGACACTCATTAAATAGTTGTTAAATAAAGCACATATAGGGGAAATAAAGTTATAGCAATGAAAAAAGATATACACACATAGTTGTATGTATATATACATACACTTATAGTAGTTTTGTAACTATAGAACTTGTATAACACTTTGAAGGGCATTAAAACATAAAATAAGGCACAAGAGTGTAAGAGGTCAGTAGATCTTTCAGAAAAGACAGGTAGAAGAACCAAGGAAGGAAAATTTAATAAAAGGAAGAATAATCATAGCCAGTAAAACCAGTATCATTATAAAAAATACTTTCATGTTGATTTGTACAAAATAAAATTGTCAAGTCATAGCTTACGAAATTACACTTTTAAAGCTAAGCTTGTGAAATGGTAATATCATCATGAAACACAGACAATAAACTGCATATTTGAAGAACATGTATAAAAGAAAATGTTAGACTTCTCTGATAGAAGAAAGTAAAATGATGGTTTTCTGACACTCGATAAATGTAAGAATAATTCTTACTTACAATTCATAAGTGTTCTTACAAGTAGATAAGCCACCAATATTACGGGTGATGGTAATTCAAGGTTATGATCATAATCTTGGTCTTCTTTTTCCCAGAGAAAGACCCATGACAGCTGTTACAGCAGGTACGTGCTGCATCTCAAACACCCTGCTCCACTTTCTTCCTGGTTGTCAAGGACACATTTAATTTGTGGACCTTGCCCTCTTCACTGCTAAGCTGACAGGAAATAAAAGGGCCAATTTGAAATGGGTTTTAAGCTTTCAGAACATGAAAGCTTATAGGATAAACTCCAAAAATTTGACTTCAGAACATTGCTTCATACTAACAATACTTAACATTTTAAAGTGTCAAATAATTTTCTGATTGTCACTAAATATAAAGTTAAAAGAATAGGAACATCACCTTTAAAATGTATGTTCTATATTGTTATCAATTTTATTTTCAGATTATAGTATGTATGCAAGCATAAACATTATATAAATATTAATAGCAATGGAAAAACTATTTGGGTTTCTTATGACAAATCTGACTCACATTTACCAAATGAAAATAAGCATTTCAATTAATAAATTTTAATAAGGTTTACTTCCTCTCTATATCATATTATTGGGATCTATGTGTAGCTTGATTGATATGTAGAACACAGGCATTTTTACATAAAACAAATATAAAGTAGTTATTGATTGTGGCATTTTTAATTTTGAGAATTACTGAGGTTACTAGAATGATAAATCAGAATTTAGAAACATGAAACCTTAATGTATATAAATTTTTAAATATATATTTTTTTGATTGCAGAGAGGAGAGGCATGGAGATGAAGAGAGATAGAAACATCAATGATAAAAGAGAATCATTGATCAGTTGTTTCCTGCATGCCCCCTATTGGGGATCGAGCCTGCAACCTGGGCATGTGCCCTCACCCAGAATCCAACTGTGACCTCCTGGTTTATGGGTCAATGCTAAACCACTGGGCCACACTAGCTGGGCTATATATAATTTTAAATTCAGCTATATACCTAGACTTTGGGTTACTCAAGAGTAAAGCCTTTATTTATTTTTTTGGTCACATCTCTGAATAAAATAACTGATGCTAACCTATGTAACGAACAACACCAAAACCTCAAAATAAAAATTGATTTCTTGCCCACAAAAATTCAATACAAATGTTGTTGGATTAGCAGATGCTTTGGTGTCATTACAGAGTGGGTTCCCTTTAAGTTGTTACTCAGGGATGCAGTGCTTGATGCCATCACCTTTAAGTGACCTCTAAGGTTGCTACAAAAAGAAAAGAGAGAATGAAGAGTTGTGTGTGGGTGCATGGGAGATTTTTATGAACCATATCTAGAAGTGGCATATATCACTTTCTTGGTCAGTAGTCAGAGTCCCATCCAAATGCAAGGAGCTTGGAGAATGTAATTTAGCTCTGTGCCCAGGCCCTAAAAATAAGAGGGGAAAAATCTGATTAGCAGTCTTGGAAATTTAAGTCTCTGAAATAACCAACAGAGTAATAGCACAGGGATTGCTTGACTTATATATAACTAGACTGATGATGTGGAAATGCAGAAGAAGTTCGCTTATTTTATTTTCTTTAAATAAAAAATATTATAATATATTTAGAGGCCAGACTGAATGTCTAGTTGTATAGTACAGACTGCTAGAGATTTAGATAGTAGTCAATATTCAATTATGTATTGTTATTGTTGTTTGGTAACAGTTAACAGGTGAAATGGAAATGTGAACTTGAGAGATTTTTGTGGTTAGATGTCAGCAAAGTTTTCTAAAGGAGCAAGAGCTTATGTTGGGCTCATGAAGAGTGGCTAAGGCATGGGTGTTACTAGTGGGTAGTTGAGTAGAACAGAACGTGTGGGTGAAATGTAATTGACAAAAACCTTGTTATGTGGATCTGGTGAATTGATTTAGTTGATTTATAAAATTATTAGAAATAATATAAAATATGTCTAAAAAGGCCACTATGGGTAAGAAGGGGGAAACCAAATATTAAGGGGAGACTTTCAAGCTGTATTAAAAAGCCACTGTTCTCAAAACTGCCTGGTACTGGCACAAGTACAGACATTTAGATCAATGGAATAGAGTAGAGAGCCCAGAAATCGACCCGAACCAATATGCTCAATTAATATTTGACAAAGGAGGCAAGAACATACATTGGAGTCAAGACAGTCTCTTCACAATAAATGGTGTTGGGAAATTTGGACAGATACATGAAGAAAAATGAAACTAGACCACAAACTTACACCATACACAAAAAGAAACTCAAAATGGATGAAAGACTTAAATGTGAGGCATGAAACTATACAAATATTAGAGGAGAACATAGGCAATAAAATCTCAGACATTTCACATAGCAGTATGTTTATAGACACAGATCCTAGGGCAAAGGAAACT
>NW_006282664.1:553313-560997 GCF_000327345.1 Myotis davidii | reverse complement strand
ACAAAAATAGATACACAGGCAGAGCAGCATAGAACAAACTGTCAAACTACAGTGGGAAGGCCGGGGAGGGTTGGGAGGGTGGTGGTAAGAGATCAACCGAAGGACTTGTATGATTGCATATAAGCATAATCAATGGACACAAGACACTGCAGGGTAGGGAAGGCCGGGGGAATGTCAAGGGGGAAAAAAAAGGAAACTTATGTAATACTGTTTGTAATACTTTAAGCAATAAAACAAAATTAAAAAAAAGATTTTAAATCAGGAAAAAAGGTTTATATTCAATGCAGGAGATTACAATGAGACAAAAGGAAATGTGCATATATTTTAGAAAAACTTTTTTAAATATAAATATTATGAGAATCAACTGAAGAATTAATTTTATACTTTTCATAAGTATTTTTTATTTTTTTATTTTAGTAAGGAACATCTGGTTCTAATTTAGCATTTTATTTAGTGATATAAATACAAAAACACTCATTTTTTGAGGAGGGGAAAATTACCAAAGATGGAAAAGGCATAAAAAAGACCTTATATTTAAGAAGAGGACTGATAAGGAAAAAAACAAGTGCAATTTTTCTCAAAAATTAATCTACAAGTTCAACATGCTTATAAAAATATTACAACTAGATTTTTCATGGACTACCAATACACTCCATTGGAATTCATCTTGCAGAATAAACATTCAAAAATAGCCAATACAATTCTGAAAAGGGCAAGAAGGGGAGCTTGCTCTGTCATGTTTCAAAAATTATTATTAAATGAAAGGAATATACCAATATAATCATTTCATTTTTATAAAAGAAAAATGTTAAGTAATTATTTATTTTCCTGTGGTGGATTTTCAGTATAATTGATGCAGGGGTGGGGAGAAGGAGGAAGAGGGCAGCAGATCTCTGCATACCCCGTTTGTAACACGCTATGATCAAAGTGTACTTTGCTTCATTCCAAAGGTCTGAACTATCAAACACATTGTTGCTTATATACTGGTTTAGAGCTTGTCCTCATACTTGCCTGTATCTTCTAATAACTTGAGGCTGATTTAGGAATATAAGAAATTTACCTGAAAACTACCCAATCTGTCCCATAGCTAAACTGGTTCTGATTTTTCTTAGATGTAAATGTAATTTCCCTGAGTAGCACAACCAGAGGTTTGCAGCTTTTCTTTCTGTCGGCACCTGTAGTCTCTGAATAAATCAAGAACTGTTCACATTTTGAAAAAAAAAAAAAAAGGTACTCCATCCATATATCAACGACAATAACAAAACCATTGATTTACCTATTTTTGAAGAAACCGTAAAGATTAGTGTTAAAAATATATAACTTTTATTATACTCTCCTTATTTCCCAAATATAATGTCCTTTTTGAGGATGGCTCAACTGTTTTCTCAATAAAGACATTCTTTGAATGTAGCCGCTGCCAAAATTCAGAACAAATTCCCCCACTTCCTCCACAGCTGGCTACAGTTTTGCTACTTCCCCCTGAACCATACATCTTTTTAAAAAATATATTTTATTGATTTTTTTACAGAGAGGAAGGGAAAGGGATAGAGAGTTAGAAGCATTGATGGGAGAGAAACATCCATCAGCTGCCTCCTGCACACTCCGCACTGGGGATGTGCCCGCAACCGAGGTACATGCCCTTGACCTGAATCGAACCTGGGACCCTTCAGTCCGCAGGCTGACGCTCTATCCACTGGGTCAAACTGGTTAGGGCTGAACCATACATCTTATTATCACCTTAGTTAGGTCCCCAAGGAGGTCTAGTGACAAAAAGGAAAAGAGGTCAATATCTCAGTATCCACTCCCCACCTCCATCTTTCCACCACAATTTTGCTCTGTGGGCCCGGCTCCTAGGCAGCGTTGAACCCCCCTCTCTCCCATTTCATCATTACCTTCGTTCTACTTGCTCTTCTTTAAGAAAATTCCTCAAGGATCTAATTATGAGTTTTCTCTAAGTAGAAGAATTTTAGCTTGGTTCTTTGTGTACCATAGATATATGATTTAAGTGAAAAATATAGAGAAGCGTAAAAAGTCACACAAGAAGGCCTTTTTACTTTGGTTAGCATTTTTTTCCCTAGCAATAAAATAAAGCAGCAAAACTAAGAAAACCTCTAAAAAGTATTCTCTCTCTCTCTCTCTCTCTCTCTCTCTCTCTCTCTCTCTCGATGGTTCTCTCTTCATTTGTGGAAGAAAATTAAGGGAAAGGCTTATGAAATTGTGTTCTGTCCACAGGTGTCCAAGAAGAAGTAAAGCTCTCACTGGAAGCAACAGGTGGAGGTGGAGGTGTTTGCCTGTCTTATCCTGAGCCAGTTTTGACATATACACATCTCAAACTTAATATAGCCCGAAAGGAACTCCTGACTTACCAAACCACAATAGTTCTTATTTCCATCTTCCCCATTAATTAGTAGTATTATCATCTACCCAGTTGAAAATTGTTAAAACCAAAATTATAGGTATTCTTTTTGCTTCCTTGTACAAAAAAATGATAAGAAGTAGCATGTTTTGGAAGAGGCATTACAGAACAAAAGATTGATGAGCATCTGTCTCATAAAGACAGTAGCTATAGCAATATTCTTTTATCATAAAGCTTTCAAAGAAAATCCCATTTTCAGAATAACATATTGTATTAGTTTCTGATTGCTGCTGTAACAAATTGCTTCAAACCCAGTATCTTAAAACAATATCAATTCAGTATTTTACAGTCTGAAGACAAAAGTCCACAATGGTTCACACTGGTCTAAAATTAGGGAATTTGCAGGGTTGCATCTGTTTCCTTGTTTTTTTCCATCTTCTGGAGGTTGCTTGAATTCCTGGATTACAGTCCCTTCTTCCATGTCAAAGCCATCAGTAGAGCACCTTCAATTCTCTCACCAACTCTGCTTTGGCTGTCACATTATCTTCTCTCCTTCCCCTCTTTTTCCCTCTTATAAGGACCCTCGTAAATACATGGGGCCACCCAGATAGCTCACCACAAAGTCCTTAATTTAATCACATCTGCCAAATCTCCTTTCCATAAAAAGTAACATATTCACAGACTTCAGGGCTAAGGATATGGATATATTTTTGAAGGGTCATTATTCCATCTACCACACATATTTTAAAATTCTACGAAAGCTCTCCCCACCAAAAAAAAATTTTGGAAAAATTTAATATGTACAAAAAGAAAAAAAATCAGGAAATTCACACTTTAGTGAATTGTCTATTAAAGTTAGGGAGGCTCAGAAATGTTTGTTTATAAACGTGAATGAATATATTAGTTTTTTAAAAATATATACATATATTTTTTTTCTTATTGATTTTTTACAGAGAGGAAAGGAGAAGGACAGAGAGTTAGAAACATCGATGAGAGAGAGCCACCGGTCAGGTGTCTCTTGCACACCTCCTACTGGGGATGTGCCCGCAACCAAGGTACATGCCCTTGACTGGAATCGAACCTGGAACCCTCCAGTCCACAGGCTGACGCTCTAGCCACTGAGACAAACCAGCCAGGGCAATATATTAGGTTTTACTGAATGGGTTCTTAGTAATTCTAAGTTTTATAAAATTTTTATTTTCCTATAATAATTTATAATGTAACTACTCCGTGAAGGTATAACAATATGCATTGAAATAAAAATGAAGTCCTAACTGAATCTCAGTTCCACAAAACTCTCCCAAGGGAAAACTTTAACAAAACCCAGGGAAAGTAGTCAAGATAAAATAGATCTATTCCCATACACCCCGCACAAAAAAATTGCAACTACCATCATTGATGAATATTTACATTTCTGCAGACACACATCAGAAAACACAGAATTTGGGGTGCCTACTGCCTCTGAAGCAGCTTGCCATGAAGACCAAATGGGAACCAACTAGGAGTTATTCTTGGTTTTACTCTCCCCCATCACCTCCTACAAGATGTCTATCAAGATTCTGCCTCAAAAACATACTGAGATCCTGAGTCCATTTACTTTCATTTCCACTTTTATTTTCTTTATGAAAAAACCATCATTTTTCCTGTCATAGATACTGCAATAACCTCATCTTGGTCACCCTCCTTTCACTTTTGCCTTTTAAAATTCATTATTTACATAGCACTCAGACTGAGCCCTTCAAAAAACAAATCAAATACAAAGCTACAAAACTCGCAGAAAACAATACAGGAGAAAATCTAGATGACCTTGGGTATGGTGATGACTTTTCAGATACACCACCAAAGGCATACCACATGAAAGAAATCATTGAAAAGCTGGACTTCATTAAAATTAAAAGGTTCTGCTCTACAAAAGACACTGTGAAGAGAATGAGAAAACAAACATTTGAAGAAGACATGACATATCTGATAAGGACTATTATTGAAAATATACACAGAACTCTTAAAATTCAGTAATAGAAAAATGAAAATCTTGATTAAAATATGGGCAAAGACAGGAACAGAAACCTCACTAATGAAGATATACAGATGGAAAATAAGCATATGAAAAAATGCTTAAATATTAAAAAACACATCATATGGCATTACAAAATTGCAAATTAAAACAACAATGAAATACCTTTACACACCTATTTGAATGTTCTAAATTCTAAAACTGATTACACCAAACTCTGGTAAGGATGTAGAGAAATGAGAACTCTCATTTATTACTAGTGGGGATGCAAAATGTACAGTTACTTTGGGATACACTTTGGCAATTTCTTACAAAACTAAATATAATTCCTACCATGCAATTCAGCAATTATGCTTCTTGGTATTTAGCTAAATAAGTTGAAAACATGACGTCCACACAAGAGCCTGCACACAAATGCTGATAGCAGCTTTATTCATAATTGCCAAAACTTGGAAGTAACTGAGAGGTCCTTCAGTAGGTGAATGGATAAATAAACTTTGGAATAGATAGCCAATGCTAAAAAGAAATGAGCTATTAAGCCATGAAAAGACCTGGAAGAAACATAAATACATGCTACTAAGTGAAAGAAGCCAATCTATGCACTTCTATGTGTGGCCAATTTAAGGAATATTGTCTTCATCATTTTTATAAATATAAATCCATTTTCATATACACATATATATATATATATATGTAATCTTTGCAGACTTTTATATATTATTTTTCTCCTTCACTGAGGAAAATCTTTTATTTTTATGCTTTAACCTTCGTACTTTTCTTATTTTCTCTCAGACATTTAACTGTGCTTCCTCTGCTTTGGGATGGTATTTCTCATGTCCTTCTCATCAGCGACAGCTGCAAATCCTGTCAATTTATTTGTTTTTGAAGTTTTATTTATTTAACACATTTATTACTTTATGAAGGGTCATTGGAGTAGCCCAGACATGTAAGCTTTGTCACGGGAATAGAGTTAACAACACATGACTCTGTTTTCTTTGTTCCGCCTTTAGTTTAATAAGAGCTGACTTACTACTTGTTATACACACTGGTCAGTGGGGAGGAGATGAAAAAATGTGCTTAAGGATCCCATGACTTTCTCTGAGAAAAGGTATAAATAACCTAATCCAGTGTTTTATAATTTTTTTCCTTGTTATTCCCCTAAGGAGCCCTTTTAGACATTTTTTCCTATTTGCTTCCCCCACCCTCATAAAATTTTAATACCTCATATATACCATACATCTGTTTATATATTTATGTATATCTGTGCATTATACAAAAAAGAGAGTGAGATTTATTTCACCCCTGGGAGACAACATCTCCCCAAATGAGAATGCATGAAACCTTAAGCCATTCTTCTTGCAATTTTTTATGTGGTTATACCACAGTGAACTAGATTACTCTCATCAAGACTCAAAGAGCATAAGGCCACAAAATAAAATTACCTTGAAGAGAAGCTGATTAAATGGTGACTCCGGCTCTGCCAGGGGACCACAATCTCATCAGCCTGTGACTGAGGCTTAAGATTCCCTTGGACATGGCCAGGCTGCCACAAAAATTGTGCTATTGAAAGCCATGCCTAACTATGTGCATGCTGATGAGCTTTGGGGCACAGCTTGGGACTGTATTTAGCAGGAGCCAAGATCCTGCTAAGACATCTCAAAAGAGCAATAGGCAAGCACAGTTAAACCATGAGTTCAGGGAGAGCAGGGACTGTTTTGTTTCTCTACTCTATTCAGGAGCAGATACCTAAAGCGTGGAGCTCAGTGCAAAAGGAAAATATGGGATCCTTTGTTACAATATTATTAAGAATTTCAAGATGACGACAGCAGAACACTAAACCAACCTCAGGGCCTGCTGAGCTATAAGCCTCTGTGCATCTTCACTTGAAACTGTCATTGGCTCTGTCTCCAGCAAGTAGAATACTATCTAGTAGATTGTGACACTTTAATAGAATTTGACGAATGTACGAGTCAGGTTTCTCCAGGTAAACAGAACCAATAGGATACATAGGAAGAGGTTATTATGAGAACTTTACTCATGTGGCTTCGGAGGCTGAGAAATCTCCTGATTAGCTATCTGCAGGCTGGAGGCCCAGGAAAACTGAGGGTGTATTTCCAGTCCCAATCTGAAGGCCTGAGAACCAGGAGAGCCAATGGTAAAACCTGGCCCAAGTTCAAAGGGCAGAGACCCAGGAGTGCCAATGTCTGAGGGCAGAAGATGATGCCCCAGCACAAAGGGCCCTCTCTCTGTCTTTTTTTTTTAATGCAGACCTTCAACAAATTGGCTGATGCCCACCCACATTGGCAAGGGTGATCTTTACTCAGCCTACCAATGTAAAATGCTAATCTCTCTTAGAAACAACCTTACAGACACACCTAGAAATGTTCTATCAGCTATCTAGGCATCCCTTAGCCCAATCAAGTTGATAAAATTAACCATCACAATGAATAACTAAAATTATGGAGCAGGGCTGGACCTAGGACAAGGCAAGAGAGGCACATAGGGTACAAAGCTTCAGGAGGCACTTCCTCTCAGTTAGTGCAAGAATTGATCCTGCCTCTGCAGGGTCCTGGGAGCAGTGCACTGCCTTAATCATTTTTCTAACAATTGCCCCACATTTTCACTTTGTGCTGGGCCATAGAAATTATGCCGCAGGTCTTGCCTGAGAGTGAAAGACTCCTTAAGCGGAAAGCATCTAAGTCAGCACTTAAAAGGTGCTCACTCTGTCTTTGCAAATGCTCAGCCGGTACTTGCAGCAAGCTGAGAGCAGTGCCTCCTGGTAGTCTGTACCACTGGCAACTCACTTTCATCATCCTTGTCTGGCCTGCAGTGGAGGACAAATCTTTAATAAGCATCTCCAATGTCACAGAGAATTGGAAAAGGACTGATATTTGGACTGTGTCAGCTCTCAATGTCATTGAAAAATTTGGTGGTGATGGCGATGGCAGTGACAAGAAGACTCAGAAGAAGATACTGCTACCAAAGGACGGATGGGATCTTGGGAGATTAATCTGAAAAATTGAAAAGACACATTTCCCTCTCCATGTTTGTTATACCACACATTCTAGAAGTCTCCTGGGAATACTGTGATGTGGAGACTGCAGATGAAGACTGAACATCAATAGCCATGTCTATTCTGGGCCTTCCCATAGTTTATTCATGACCGTGAGCACTTGCCTAGAGCTAATTCCTGTTGTTGGGGCCTCTCAGGCCCTGCCCAGGCCTCTGAGGTTCCCAGATTTATTACTCATCATTTTGAAAGGGGAATCATTACTGTAGCTCCTTTAATATCTCAATCAGAGAGAGCCGGGGGG
>NW_006282664.1:526393-553055 GCF_000327345.1 Myotis davidii | reverse complement strand
AGAGAGAGAGAGAGAGAGAGAGAGAAATATCTCAATCTTCTCTCTTATTTCCACCCTTAGTTCTAGGATTTAAGTGTGATTATCTTACCTGTAGAGCAGTGGTTCTCAACCTTCCTAATGCTGCGTCACTTTAATACAGTTCCTCATCTTGTGGTGACCCCCAACCATAAAATTATTTTCGTTGCTACTTCATAACTGTAATTTTGCTACTGTTATGAATCATAATGTAAATATCTGATATGCAGGATGTATTTTCATTGTTACAAATTGAACATAATTAAAGCATAGTGATTAATCACAAAAACAATATGTAATTATATATGTGTTTTCCGATGGTCTTAGGCGACCCCTGTGAAAGGGTCGTTCGACCCCCAAAGGGGTCGCGACCCACAGGTTGAGAACCACTGCTCTAGAGTAATACCAATGTATTAATCATAAGAGTATCTCTAAAAAGGCTCACATTGTGGATCCTTCCTTTTTAAAAAGTCAGGAGTATTAGAATATGCCATCAGTCTATGCCAGTGGTCGGCAAACTCATTAGTCAACAGAGCCAAATATCAACAGTACAATGATTGAAATTTCTTTGAGAGCCAAATTTTTTAAGCTTAAACTATATAGGTAGGTACATTGTTATTAACTTAATTAGGGTACTCCTAAGGCTTAGGAAGAGGCTCACTCAAGGAGCCAAAGAGCTGCATGTGTCTCGCGAGCCGCAGTTTGCCAACCACGGGTCTATACCATACGTCTATACCATTAGTGTATATAAATGTCCAAATGACATACAGCTCTCTGAAACACTTTTCTTTTAGAATTCTCTCTAAAAAAGTAGTTTATTAAATTGAATCAATTTGGTACTTTAACATCTATTTTTATACTGAATATTTTGTTTATGTTAGTAGAAAGAGCAATCATGATTTTACTTTTATTTAATTATTTTACTCATATATTAGATCCTTTCAAGTTTCAATCATGATCAGGGCAGAGCATAGTGTAGCCAAAGCAGAGTTTGGAATGAAAGGTTGGAAAAATACATGTGGAAAATGCAAAGCAAGTGATAGCGCGATGGTTTTGTTAGGTTCGTTGGGTTGCAGGGAATGAGACGGCTCACTACCTCATGTAATGAGGCTTTATAATGGGATATATATAATCTTGAAAAAAACTAAACAACAAGGCCATACCTTTTTAATGGAGATTGGAACCAGAAGGTTCTTTAGGATTCAAGACCACCCCAGGGACCAGAGCCATGGGAATTAATGGATATTTGTTCTAATTGCTCGCCATTAGAGCAACTTGGCTACGCTCTGTGAGCCAGCTTCTGTCTGTTTCTTAAATTCCCTCCCAACTGGTCTTTTACCCTCCACTCCCAAGGTCATGAACTGGCAGACTAAGGAAGAATAATTCCTGGAGACAACCCTTTGTTAAAACAGCAAGTAACTGTTTTTTGTTTGTTTTCCTTAAAAATTGAATTTGAATGTTGTCAAGGCAGTATTTGCATTTTTTGGTTTTGCCACAAGCTGTCCACAGCTGCCCCTTCAGCTGAGGGATGGGGGATCTCCTTTATGAAGGTCTGAGCAAGCAGACACACATTAGACAGGTCTACTGTGCCTGTGCCCGTGGAAAAAGCCCTACTAGATGCAAATTGGCAGTTACTAGCAGTGGGCGCGTGGTTAGCTGCTTTGTTTTCCTGCACCTCTGTTTCCTTACATATAAAATAAGGAGAATACTACTTACCTAAAGTAGATAATTTTGGAATTAATTAGAAAAAAGTAGCCACATGCTTAAGAAACCATGTGATAGACTCATACAATCTGGGTCCAAAATTGCCTCTGCCTCTTTAATCAAAGCTTCTATTGCCTCTTATATAAAACTAGAGGCCCAGTGCACAAAAATTTGTGTACTCGGGGGAGGGGGGTCCCCGCAGCCCGGCCTATGCCCTCTTGCAGTCTGGGACCCCTCAGAGAATGTCCACCTGCTGGTTTAGGCCTGCTCCCTGGCAGCCCTCGGGGGATGTACACTTGCCCACGGGGAGCAGGCCTAAGCTGAAGTCTGACATCCTTAGCACTGCTGAGGAGGCGGAAGAGGCTCCCACCACCACTGCTGTACTGGCAGCCATCAGCCTGGCTTGTGCCTGAGCAGAGCTCCCCTTGTGGGAGCGCACTGACCACTAGGGGGCAGCTCTTGCATTGAGCGTCTGCCCCCTGGTGGTCAGTGTGTGTCATAGTGACCAGTCATTCCCAGTCTTTCTGCTGTAAGGGTCAGTTTGCATATTACCCTTTTACGATATAGCCCCTCCTTTTTTTCTTTTCTTTTTTTAATTCTGGGATTTATTTACCTTCTATAATTGAAACTTTGTTGCTTTGAGTGGAGCTCAGAGCCAGCCAGGGCTGGTGGGAAGGAAGCCTCCTACTCACTCCAGCTCCGTGGGCATGGCCGGCTGAAAGCACGTATCTGGGGTTTATTTACCTTCTATAATTAAAACTTTGTTGCTTTGAGTGGAGCTCAGAGCCCGATGTGGCAAGTGGGAAGCTTGGATTCCTCCATCATTGGGGCAACCAAGCCTCCTGCTTGCTTCAGCTCTGTTGCTGCCGGCCGCCATCTTGGTTGGGTTAATTTGCATATAGTCGCTCTGATTGGCTGATGGGCATGGCTTAAGGCGTAGTGAAGGTATGGTCAAATTGCATGTTTGTCTTTTATTAATGTAGGTAGAGATAGTAGCATCTTTCTTACAAGCTGATTTTGAGGATTAAATTATATACAGGGGTGGGCAAAAGGTTTAGAGTTGTAATACAAATAAATAATACAATAATTAATAAACAATAATACAAATTGAACTCCATGTTTTGCATTCTCTCTCTCTTTCTCAAACACACACACACACACACACACACCACACACACACACACACACACATTCATCACTTAATACAGTGACTTATCTGGCAAGAAACACAATAAACATTAGCTGCTATTATTATCTAATGGGAAAGTTGAGCATCACAAAATGGACAGTCAGATCTGTTAGGTCTCTCTTTCTTGCAACTGTTCTTAACGATTTAAGCAGTAGGAATTTACATTTCATCTATTTAGAACCTTTCCTTAGTCTACTAGTTTTTTCCCCTGGTTTCTCTTATTCCATCCTCTCCTATAATTACCATCTCTACACATACTTGTATTTTTCAATAAAGAAAACAACACCCTCAACTTTTAGTATTTTTAAAGTCTGATATACTCTCTGAGCACTCACATTGTAAAGCATGATAATTAAATTTTGGCAGAAGTCTTTAAAAAGTATGCACTCTATTTGGTTGTCTTCATAACAAAAATGTTCTGGACATGGTTTGGACCTTTATCCATGATGCCAAGTCAATGCCATGAGCACACTTATTGTGCTGTTTTCACAAGGTGCTACTTTATTACATTAGAGCCCCATAGGGCAGTGATGGCGAACCTATGACACGCGTGTCAGAGGTGACACGTGAACTCATTTTTCTGGTTGATTTTTCTTTGTTAAATGGCATTTAAATATATAAAATAAATATCAAAAATATAAGTATTTGTTTTACTATGGTTGCAAATGTCAAAAAAAAATTCTGTATGTGACATGGCACCAGAGTTAAGTTAGGGATTTGCAAAATGCTGACACACCGAGCTCAAAAGGTTCGCCATCACTGCCATAGGGCTTTAATAATGCTACAGACATTACATCAAAATTTTCTAGTTCAAATTGGTTATTTTTTTTCCTGTCTACTTCTTTGCTTACCTGTTGTTAGTGTACTTTTTGTTTTTAGTCTTATGTCCATTTTAACATAGGGAGCTCTGCTATTTGCCAAGATAATGTGACTTTCTTAACATGCTACATCCCATTAGTCTCATTAGAATTAAGTGCCTGGGCTTTGATCACCAAAAAAAAAAACCCAAAAAACATTTTTTGGTTATTTAAGTGTTACTGTTTTATTTTTCTGTATTATTATTTTCTTTTTTGTACTTCTTTGAGCTAAAGCAATGCAGTGAGTGAAACTATCCTTATGCATGGAATTGAGATGGTTACTATATATATATTATATAATTTAAAGAGCATCAAAAGTTTCTATTTCCCACCATTTTTTTTCTTTGTATAAAATATGTTTTCATGGATTTTAGAGTGACAGAAGGGTAGAGGGAGAGGGAGAAAAACATTGATGTGAGAGAGAAACATTGATACACTGACTCCCGCACACCCCCTACCAGGAATAGAACTGGGGACCCTTTGGTTCATGGGATGATGCTCAACCAACTTATCCACTCCAGCCAGGCTTCCCACCAATTTTGATTCCTCAATATTTCCTCACACACATACCAAGGGGCTAGAAATTATAACATTGTTTTAGGTTTAGTATGGCAAAAATAGTATAGCACATGTAGCAATTCTAATAGGTGTCTCTGAACCACACATAATACACTTTATTTTTACGTTTGTTCATGTTGTCAATTAAAAAATATGAAATGGGGAAAATGACTACTGGCTACCTTTACAATGGGATGGTGAACATTATCTAAAGAACCCTTCTGAGGTTTTCTGAGGTTATCTAATTCTGTAAGTATATGTGACGTTCATTGTCATTGACTATTTTGCAATACTCTGAAGATAATTTGTGGAGAGATGATGGCTATGCAAAAAGTTCATAGAAATGCAAATGAATTTTGGATGGTGGAGATGAAATTGATTTCTAGCCTGTGGAAGACAACAGTTTTGTATCCATTAGCAAATTTATCTCAGCATTCCTGAATATTCATATATGTACCATTCTTTGATACACTTTTGAATTGTTTTTTTATATCTTATGAACACCCTAAGTTATGAGATAAAAATCAGTTAAGTAAAATATTTGATATATATCTTTTTTATATTTTATAAGAGTCATAATTTAACTTTTAAAATAGTTATCCTTTAACAATTTGACTTCACCCATCTGGAGTGGTCTCCTCCCTCTCTCTATTTCTATAAATTCCATTGATCCTTTAGCACTGGGCTCAATGCGCATCCCTATAATGAAATGTTTCCTGCTCTAGCAGGGTGATTATACATAGTCCTTACCTATAGGTTACTGTGGCCTAAGGAAAACCCTGTTAAGCAAGGTAGCACTGAGACCTGCAGAGAGCAAGCCTGGAATCTGTCTCTGCTCCTGTTTTCCCTCCTGCTCTTTAGCTTGTCCTTAGCCTGTGGCCTCACCACTGTTCAGTGTCACCACCTACATTGTGGAACCTCAGCTGTTGGCATCTGCCAGTAGTAGAATCTCAGTTTGGGAATCAACAATTCAAGGGACCACTTTGCATCTGGCCATCCATCTAAGTGGAGATGTTGGAGTTCTCTGGGAAGAGAGAAGAGTATACTGGGATCTGAGTATCACTGGTGCAAAAAGTGAATCTGGCTGAAGCAGCTGACTCCTCACACCTCCAAAAAAGTCCCTCCACCTTAGTCATCTGGAAAATACATTCAGATGACTGCAGATAACCTGATGGTGGCCCACTACCAGGGATGGTTCAGCCCAAGCAACAGGGCAAGGCAGGACAGGGTGAAGCAAGAGTATTCTCTCTTCTTAAATCACAGCTTCTAGAATAAATTCTACTTTCCCTCTAGGCCTCCAAAATACTTATTATCTGACTTTTTACAGAAAAGTTTGCTAATCCTTGCTATAGATTATTAAATTTTACTTTATGACTCATCTCCCTAAAAGGATTTTAAACTCTGGGGGCAGCAAAAAGTTATAGTTGTCCACAATGCTCAATAATTATTAGATTATTAATTGTTTGCTTTCACAAATCCATATTATTAAGACTCAAAGTCTTCTATTTCTCCCCATTTAATGTCATTATAAGTTTGCAACTTTAAAAACTACATATATTTCAAAATAAAGATGGCTATGAAATATTATTACTTATGTTTAAAGAAAACCTTGAGACATTTATTTTTTAAATAAAATAACATTTCTATTTGACAGCAATGACAAAAGAAGAAGAAGAAGAAGAAGAAGAAGAAGAAGAAGAAGAAGAAGAAGAAGAAGAAGAAGGAGAAGAAGAAGAAGAAGGAGGAGGAGAAGAAGAAGAAGGAGAAGAATAAGAAGAAGGGGAAGAAGGAGGAGGATGAGGAGAAGAAGAAGAAGAAGGAGGAGGAGGAAGAGGAGGAGGAGGAGGAGAAAGAGGAGAAGAAGAAACAGAAGAGTCCCCCTCCCCCAGCGGCTGCCCCCAGGTCACAAAGACATTTTTAGAATAAAATAGAATTCTAAAATAGGTCTTAACACTGTGTATTAAATATTTCATGAGTTTTGAAAAGGAACACTTTCCTCTGTTCTAGAAGTTTCAAGATATTTTTATCAGTAAATTGGATATTGATCTCTTGCCTTCCTCATCTGATCTTTGACTGGCACAAGGCCTATGATTCAGGTATATCACATGTTGGAGATAGTCCTGAGACAGGTATACTTCGAAGTAATTTTCCATTGACTTCTGTGGGTGATCTAAGAATTTTGTCATATTTTAGTAATTCTTCTGATCACTAAACAGGCCCCCCACCTTTATTTTAAACAAATGTCACATGCTATATTCTATACTGTACTAATCAAGTCAATCTGTGAGCATGAGCTGTAAGTTCACTCATGCTCAGGGTATATACTATCTATTTTTGGAATGTGTTGATTTTGTTTTTGGAATTTTGGAACTGGATAAGAAAAGTCTCAGGGGAAAGGTATCGTATCTAATAATAGACAAATATGGTAATTGACTATACCTTCACTAAGCCTCCCATTGGCTAATCAGCGTGGTATGCAAATTAACCACCAACAAAATGGCGGCTAATTTGCAGGCAGGGCAGGACAGTGCAGCCGCCAGTGCAAGCCGCCATCCCAGGCCACAGGCCGGCCCCAGAAGCCCCCCAGAAGCCGGTGAGGGGGGCAGATGGGGGGCCCCTGCCCAGGCCTGATCCCTCGGCCAGAGGCATCAGGCCTGGGTGGGGGCAGAGCCAGTGATCGGGGGAAGATGGGGGTTCCCTTCCCAGGCCTAAAGCCTGGGCCAGAAGCTTCAAGCCTGGGGGGGAGGGGGCGGGGAGGCTTGCTGGTGATTGGTGTGAACTACAGAGGAAACACCTTTTCTGACCGCTCATTAGTTAACCTCCCTGTATGCAACTGGTAATATTCTTAGTAACTTGGGTAATAAGAATCCAAAAAGCTGATCTACGGTTTTTCACCACACTCTTGGGGTGAAAGGAGGTGCTGGAGGGCTAAGAAATGTCATATCCTGCCCTAGCCGGTTTGGCTCAGTGGATAATGCCTTGGCCTGCCAATGGCAAGGTCTGAGTTCAATTCTGACCAAGGGCATGTACCTAGGTTGCAGGCTCCTCCCTGGCCGGGACCCAGGTCAGGACTCATGCAGGAGGCAACCAAAGTGTTCCTCTCACTTTGATGTTTCTTTCTGTCTTTCCCTTTCTCTTCCACATTCTCTAAAAATCAATGGAAACAATCACTGTACTGCCTTGATGAAAGTACATTTGAACCCTTTCCATCTGACAACTGAGCAAAAAAAAAAATCAATGGAAACATATCCTCAGGTGAGGATAAAAAATATAATAAAGAAATTATTATTATATGAAAGACACATCTTGAAAATGCCTAAAGAAAGTTGTCATTTTTTCATGGTGAAGGGACAGGAGTCCGTGTTGATGAAAAAACCTTGCTGGCTGCTGTGACTGGCAATGGCTGCAGCAGTGCGGTGATGGGGTTGGTGCCTTTCCCTGATCAGCCCAGTCACCTCCCACAAAGGGAGGCCAGACTGTGGCTTAGGCCCTAACCCCAAGGGGAGCAGGGAGCGGGCCTAAGCCATAACTAGGACATCCCCAGAGGGCTTCCAGTATGTGAGATGGGGCAGGCTGGGCTGAGGGACAACCCCCCCACCCAGTGCATGAATTTCATGCACTGGGCCCCTAGTGTTTGAATAAAAAGCCTGGAAAATTGAATATCCCTGATGATGACATATGAGTTTTTGAAATTAAACTTTCCTATCATATGGGTTCCAGCAATATCAATTGCTTGTTTTTTTTAACCTTAACTCTTGGGTTTTAATGAAATGAGGCTCTAGCATTTGTCTTCAAGAAATATGTAGACTTGTAAATATATATATGTATTTAAAGTGATTTCCATGATGGCCTTTTTAATATATATATATTACATATATATGTATAATTCAGTCCACAAACCAATGCTCTATCCACTGAGATAAACCAGCTAGGGCAAGTTTCTATTTCTTGATTTATAAATTATAGACATATTCTACTTCTTAATATGAATGGTGAGAATTTAGAACACAATTACACTCTGATAAATTCTAGGCTTGTGATATTTGTGTGTGTTTTTATTGAGATAATTGGCCTACAACACTCAGAATGTATTTTGAAGAGTAAAATGAACCAAAAATTTGTATTATTTTCTAAAGTGGGATTAAATTTGGGTATGCTAACCAGGAGTGGACAAAAAGTGGGATTATTGATATTGGCTTCTCAATCCTTTTTGAGCTGTGGACAATCAGCTTTTGCTGAAAAAAATCTGATTTGTCATGCTTAATGGTTTCAATGGTATAAATACTCCAGCCATGGCTAATTTCCAGTTGCTAACCTGACATCACTGAATATATAAGTGAGAAAAGATATGCACAATCAGCTCTCATGAGCTGAGAAGGCTCTGGTGCACCATTGCTTATTACACGTCATGCCAAGAGTGCTAATATAGATCAATGATAGGCTAAGCTTTTCAGAAAAGGTCCAGATATGCAATATTTTGGGCTTTGCATTGCATGTGGTCTTTGTCATCAGTTAACTACACCATTTTAGTGCAAAAGCAGCCATAGATAATACACAAATGAATGGCTGCTTCAATCAAACATTATTTACAAAAACAGATGGCAGGCAGCATTTGGCCAATGAGCCATTGTTTGCTTACCCTTTATAGACCATAAAACACACGTGAAGCCCAAAGTAAATTTAACACAAAATAATCTTTCCTCAGAAATTCAAAAGACAGTGGGAATTTTTGTTTGTTTTCGGTTTTCTCATATCTACTGGAAATAATATTCTTTCAACTTCCAAACCTCAAAGAAATGTTGGCGGCTCTTTGGAGTTCAAGTAAGTTTTAGTTGAACACATTCTTTTGATCTTTCCAGGATTAATAATACAAATTACTCATCCTGAAAGATCAATAATTATTGGCTTTCTTCGTGTTCCTCAGGTCAGTGTTTTATGATAAGCTGACTTGATGTGTTAGCACAGCACAATGAAAAGCATGTGAAGTGGAATCAGGAACTCATGACTGATAGCCAGGTAACTAGCCAATTATGGGAAAAAAATTTTTTTTTCAGTAAAGTCAGAAAAAGAGATTTCATCTTACATGACAGAAGAAAACATGCTTACTTGAAGGGAAGTCACCTTAACAAAACATTATTGAGCCACAAACAAATGTCCATTCAAAGCCCGATATATAGATGTAATGTTCCTTGTCATTTAAGTTTTGGGTAAAAGGACCTAAATAAATCCCTCAATTATAGACTGATACAATTATTATTCTCATAAACTCTCCTGTTTTAAAGTTTTAATGAGCAACAAATGTGACTCCTGGTGTACTCTGGAAGAAACCAGCACCGTTCTTGCATGAATAAAGAGCATCAATCAGTTTGCAAAGGATGTGATTTTCCTCAAGCAAATCTCCACGAACTTTCCTTCTCTTTCTCTAGGCTGCACCCATGACATAGCTCACTCATTAAAACTGTCAATAAAGCCCTGGCCCGGTGGCTCAGTTTGTTGGAGTGTCGTCTCACACACCAAAATGTTGGGGGTTCAATTCTCAATCAAGGCACATTGCAGGTTTGATCCCCAGTGCAACTGATCCATGTTTCTTTCTCACATCAGTGTTTTTCCTCTCTCCCTTTCTCTCTCTCTAATCAATAAAAAGACATTTAATAAAAATTTTCAACGATTTATTAATATAATTTAATATCTACTATCCATTAACCCATTAAAATACTTAAATATCTCTAGTGTTTACAATCTCATTTCATTTTTCCAACACTGGCTAGTTTTGTTTGTCACTTACTCATGCTTTTATTCATCTAAAACCTAATTACCAGCACCAGTTATGTGTCAATCATTGTTCTAGTCTTGGGGATCCTGATTAAGATAGAGCCCTGCATGCCAGGGTCTCTCACACTGCAGTTAGGGAGATAACTACACAGACAATTACAAAGCACTGGGAGGCACAACATACACCAACTACAATTGTAGCTTTTTCCAGAGGAGATAATGCACTAATTTTTTGAAATTAACACATTTTTATCTAGAAGTAAATTCCTATATCTTATACATACAGGTTTCTAAGGTGAGTCTATCCAAATTATTTATGGTGTGGTAAGGAACTAATATTTTTATCTATATGTTCTGTTTTGTTTATCCAAATGCACTGGTGCTCCCACTTGTGTAAAATAAAATGAAAATGTCACAACAATGTCAAATTGCTATAACAATTTATATGCTTATCCCATGAGGATCTGTAACCAACTGCTTCCTGGTCAGCATAGCCAGCGGATCCAAACTTGAGTATCACTGACTTAGTTTACCATGAACAGAAATGTAAATTATACTACTTATTTCAGTGGCACTCAGATGACAAACTGATGGCCAGGGTTGTACCATTCACCCCCCAGGAATAATATTACCTAAGAATTTCATAACTCTTGCTGTGAGTGAGATAGACACTTTTTACAAGCTCAGGTGGAATTCTCCTGTCTACATTTCACAGATAAAGATAATGAGATCACACAGCTAGGGAGTGTCAAGTGGGTACAAACCCTGAGGGGCCAGTCTGACCACTAAGCTATGCCATAGGCGAGGACATGGCCCTCACTATTTTGAGGCAGGTTTCTTTTCTTCAAATAAGAAGCCTAATTCATATTCTCTGTCTGATTTCTATAGCATATACTCATTCTCATGAAAATGTGAGTAGTAGGCTTGCTGAGCAGAAAGGGGTACTTAACAATAGTGAATAGTTTTCTAACATAAAAGATTTAAACTTCTGTTGATGAATTAAAGTCATTAAAATCAGATGTAGTCAGTCTCCTTCTCTGTTCACGTTCGCATGCTGGGGAGGTAGGGCTGTCTGGACACTAGACACATTCTTGCCCTGTGTGACAGCTTTCCTTGTCAACCTGGCTAGGCTTCCGTACCCAGTTATTTAATCAAACACTAACCTAAATTATTCTCAATGATGTGGGTGTGACTCTCCAATCAGTAGGAAGGCCTTGAGAACAAAAATTGAAGTTTCCTTGATAACAAAAAATTCTACATTAATACTGCAACGTTAGCTCCTGCCTGAGTTTTCAGCCTGCCAGCATGGCCTACAGATTTTAGACTTACCAGCCCTCACAAAATTGCATAAGGAAACTCTTTGAAATGCATATATGTATACTGCTTCTTGTTCTGTTTTTCTGGAGAACCCTGACTGATACACGCTCTCACCAGGTGACAATCAAAATTATTTAATTTTCCTTAATGACTCTCCATGTATATTTATTAGGAAGTTCAGCTTGAAACATTATATATATGGCCTGGGCCCCCACTAGTGCCTCTAATATATATATATACACACATATATATACACACACACATACATACATATACATATATGTGTGTATATAATGCTTACACTTTTAATTTTATTTGTTATTTTACTTTTTATTTTTAATTTGCAATGTCTGAAGAAAAAGATATATCATAGGATTGACACTCAAATTTGCATTTTACTCTGTGCTGACAGTTTTAAAACATTCAATCTGTTCATTAATATTTTCATTTAGAAAGTAAATAGAATCAGTATGTTTGTATCACTAAATTATAAAGTAGGATTATCTTCTCTTTTTATTTATCTTTATTGTTGAAAGTATTACAGGTCTCCCTTTTTCTGACCGCTGACCCCTTCTACCCTCTCCAGGCCTTCACCAGGATTATCTTCTCTTAATTTGTTACCTCACTTTCTCCTCTGTGTAATAGAAATAAAATATGCCAACATATGTTTTAGATCAGTGGTTCTCAACCTGTGGGTCCTGACCCCTTTGGCGGTCAAACGAACCTTTCACAGGGGTTGCCTAAGACCATCTTGCATATCAAATATTTACATTACGATTCATAACAGTAGCAACATTACAGTTATGAAGTAGCAACGAAAATAATTTTATGGTTGGGTCACAACATGAGGAATTGTATTTAAAGGGCCAGAAGGTTTAGAACCACTGCTTTAGATGAATACATTAAAAAAATATTCAAGTTATTTAGAGTAAAGCCACATGTAGACAGAAAACAGTACTATTCTGGTTCAAGTACTTACTACCCCTTATTAGAAGTCTGGTACACACAAAATGTGGAAGCAAATTAGTCAATTATTTTATCAGTTATAATTAATAATTTATTAAATAATTAAAACCATGAACTTTTATTTTTATAAATGAATTTTTATTATACTTTAGGTTTCAGATTTTAAATAAATTTCATGATAATTTAATTGTGAAAGCTATACTACTTCTTTATTTAATTTAAATGCCAGCCACTGGTAGCCAGACACTAATCTTGCTGTGTACACTTTTGAAGTTATATTCTCTCTGGAGAGATTTATTATCAGACACTTTCCAAGAAAAAGACAGAAAGCTATTTATGAATTACTGAAGGTAGTTTTGTAAAGGGAAAATTTAACTTTTAGCAAAATACAAATAAATTCCAACAGTTAAAATAGCTACTTCATTACTCCAATGGATTGTATTATTTGTTCAAAACTCTTGCATGTATTTTCCATGCCCCATCCCCTTTATTATATCTTCCTGATTGTGCCACTGGAGTCAGTGATCCAGAATGACTAGTCACATAAAAAAATAGACCTTCAGAATGTACATGGCAACACCTGTCATCTGGTGTGTTAACTATCAGCAGATCAGCCACACATGAGCTGATGACAGCAGATAGAACTCCAAAACAAGAGCAGCAACCCGGTGCTCATTTACACTGCAAGATTCCAGGCACACATGTCGCCTTGAAAAGACTTGGCATTGGGCTCGTGTGAAATGGCACTTGTTAAGCAGCTCTTCCCAAACACCTAATAGCAGCATAAGCACAATTTCTCTCACTGAAAGTTAGAGGCACACTAGGAGGTAAACTTCTGATAAAAAGGATTCAGAACTGGGTCTAAAGAAACTCGATATTCTATTAATGAATAGCATTAGGTTAAAAATACATTTATTTGTTAGAGAGGACCATGTATGTATAAACAACTACAAAACGTTGTGTTTTAACATCTTTTAAAACAGTTTCTTTCTTTTATTCTTACAAATCCACTAAAATATCTCCCAGGGCCATTGCTCTGAGGAGTGTACTTTAGGAAGCCCCAGTACTGGAGTGGAAGCAAACAGAAAGTCCAGACTTCCACATATCTTTTTATTACCGCTGACTCCAGACTTCTTCAGATAGTAGCAGATAAAGTTCAAAACAGTAATTTCCCCTAGCAAATAGGGATTGGAAGGCTAGAGAGTTAATAGGGCTTTTTCGTCTCAAATCAACTCTACGATCTAATTTCAGATAGTGGGAAATATGCCAACTTTTAGGGGCTAATTAGAGTTATTCGATGGAAATTATTTGTAGCCAACCTTTAATCTCGTACAGCAAAGTGTAATGACAATGTTGGCAGCATAAATGTTGGAAAGGTTCTCAGGAAACGATGCAAGGAAAAATGATTGAATTTAGGTAATGCAATTTGCTTGGCTGAAACATTTCACAGACTGCGTGATGCTAATTTGGGTTAAATTTAGTCACAGTTCACGGTTTCCCACTTGGATGCTGGAAGCCTTTTTGGGGGGAAGGGGGGCGCTTTAGCAGGAGTGTCTTTCACAAATCTCAAAGCCCAATAATTCTGGAGCAGACTGGCGCTTGCATTGCTAATTAGGGCTTTATTAGATTTATTAAATTTGAATTGCTTTAGGATTAAACTAAAAACCTCTCCTTGTGTCCATACAATTATACTCGTTTGTTTAATGCTGTTTTACCAAAAGAGCTCCCACTCTAATGCAAATTGCATGAAGTTAGGAGTTTTTCCCTATTTGGTTCCCTACTGCATCCCTAAAGCGCAATTTAGGGTCTGGCACATACGTAGGCACTGCTGATATATTTATTAAATGAATGATTGAATAAATGCATGAGATTTAGTCTCAGGTGAAGGAGAGGATGCCACTGTATTAAGATCAATTGAGGAGCCTAAGTACTTGGTTTCAAAGAAGCTCATCCTCTCAATGATAGGAGCATTTGGATCCCAACCACATTCTGTGCTCCATAGCTTCCTCCTTGCCCATAGTCTACTACTTTAGTAAAAAACAAAAAACAAAAAACAAAAAAAAACCCCAAACAACAACAATAAGTTCCATTTGAATTTTTGCAAGTGGGAAAGTTGGCAGAGCTAATGAATGACTTTTCATACCATAGGAACTCTAGGGCAAGAAAACTTACCTTTCCCCACAGTTATCATTGCCCTAAGTCAGGATTTTTAAAATAAAGATCAGTTTTAGCCTTGGTCAGTGTGGCTCAGTTGGTTGAGCATCGTCCCATGCACGGAAAGGTTGCCAATTTAATTCCCAGTCAGGATACATACCAGGTTGTGGGTTCAATCCATGGTGGGGTTGTGTATCAGAGTCAACCAATTGAAGGATGTTTCTCTCTCACATGGATGCTTCTCTCTCTCTCTTTCTTCTCTCTCTAAAATCAATAAAAATAAATGAAAGAAAATAAAGAACAGTTATTAATCATGCTGGAAGTCAGTTGTGTCCAAAAGAGACCCTTAAGAAACAACAACAAAAACAATAAAAAGAGTTTTTATTTAGCACTCCATGCCCCAACATATTTTATATATATTTAAATCTTTCCTTGTGTTCCTTTTCCTACAGTACCCATTTCTTTCACTTCACCCTCCTCCCCCAGGAAAGAATTTCATAACTCACTCACTCTGAGTTACAAATGAAACTTTATATATTAATATCCTCAGCTATTTTACTCTTAAATCATAAGAACCCACTTCTTATTGGCTAAGATTATTTTGGAGATAAGAGGCCAACTCAGATGCCCTAAAATCTCATTATCCATTTGCTATAATATTAATAAATATTAGTTAGCAACAAACAGTTAATGGATTTTTAGTATAAGCAAACGTGTAAAACCAATTATAATTTTCTATGGCATACTAATAATGTGACTATTTAAATGGGGGAGGGTGATTAATTTGATGAGGTACTATGGAAAAGTTATTATTTTATAAATCAGTCTTTTTATTGTTGGACAGCTTTAAGAGTTAAAACTGTTTATCCTCTTGTCCAGTTGCAGACTGCTTCCATGTGTTTTATATATTAGCCAAATACTGGCTTCTGGTGTAGAAAAAAACACAAAAAACACCTTACAATTCTTCAAATATTTTAGGTGAACAGGATTTTTTTTCTTTAATCATTGCCTATTTCCTGAACATGTAAGCAGGTCACTTCCTTTTCTATTTTTAACTACTGCCCCTTCCTATTAGAAGCCCTGGATTTCCCAGCATTTGTGCTAACTTAGCCAGGATCTATCTAACGTGGCAGCAGCTGGGGGAGGCAGTGGATTTGCCTCGAAGAATGAATGGACTATCATTCACTTGGTAGGACCTCTGCTCCACTTCATATTAGAAGTGAATTGAATATCAGATTAGGGGCTGGAGATGCATAATTTCAGGGATAAAGACCTAGATTATTGTCTGTGCCATTTGACTCTCTGCTTGCAATCCACACCAATCTATCTCTGCAATGGGCTGGGTATCTGAAAGGAAGAACAGAACACAAAGTGGGCTTCTGAGTTGATTTTATCCCTAATATTCTAGTGGAAAATTTACCATAAATGCCAAATACAGCAGGACTTTCAGGATCCTGAAATACCTCTCAGAAATTCAGATAACAAATAAATGAGTAGTTGACATTTAAAACAATGATAATACAAAATGTTAATGAGAAGATGTCGTTTATATGCTCCTGGTAGGTTCAGCCTTCTGGGAGGTGATTTGGTATCAGAAGTCTGAAAATGTGCACATGATTTGATTCAGCAGTATCTGGAGAATGATTGGGGGTGCATGCAAAATTTCCCCCTTATAACCAATATGTGGTTATAAGCAACACATATAGCAGCATATGTTATATGTAATAGCAAATATTGGGGCAATTAATTATTTGACCCCAGAAAATTGCTTAAATTAATTTGTTTATACATATGAGGGCATACCAGCAGTCATTGAATATTATGCTATAGAATACTTAATGGCATGGGAAAATACCCATTAAATATTAAGGGGAAAAAGCGGGTTGCAAAAATTATGTACCTCCATGAGATTTAAATTATGTAAAATATCTATGTAAATAAAAATTAAGTATATTGATTTTTGATGTCCTTGACAGTTTTGAGGAGTATTGGTCAGATATTTTGTAGTATGTGTTTTTCTAGAGACTACATATTTTATATTAGGATGAGTCATAAGAAGCTGCCTTTATTTAACTGTGTGTGATCTGCAAATGTCCATTTCATAAGGTTCAAGCTTATGTAATATATATGAGCTATTTTGTAATCAAAAGTTATATTGGATTGTTTGCTAAAAAAATAATCTTCCCAACACAGAGGCTGAGACATTGATCTCCCAACACTTTTATTGGTTGTGATAGCTGGAATCCAGGCCTGTAATTTTGTTTTCTAACACTTTCTCTATTTACTCTAGTATGGATGCAAAAAAAAAAAAAAGAATTATTTTCTAAGTACACTGTGAGCTAAAAAACGTGGTAAACACTGGTTAGATCCAGGAGACATTTTTTTTTTCTTTTTTCTTTTTCCTTTTTATTTTTTGCATGGTATGGGAAACTACAAGAGATTTTAGTATTGTTTCTGAAAAGTGGCTCAAATTTAGGAGTTATCTTTTTCAAAGAATCTGTGACATCAAAAAAGATTTGGTTTACCCTGTCCTCAAAAGAATTTTCCAGCTCCTATCCTTAAACGGGAGAGCTGTGCTCATAAAATGTGATTGAAATATAAAACTCTATCCACACATCCACCCACCCACCCAGCTAGCCACACTCTCATTTGCAAAGTCTCTCACTTCACTAGCAATCGTTGAAACCCTAACTGTAGAGTTCTGGAGCCAAACTGTGGGATGGTGGCATTTAGATTTGCAACTCGAGGATTGGCGTCATAAGGTAATCATAGCACTGCTAAAGCAGCGACTTGGATCATATGACTCTTTAAGACTTTAAGCGGGAATATACCAAATGGCATGGCTCAAAATGGACATAGCTTACTAGGCTAATTTTCTTTCTCCTTTATTGGATGACTAGAGCAGCTGGTAGGTTTTAAGCCATCAGCTAAACTTAGAAATGTGGTCAATAGACAGACATACTCCACTTAGTCTTGACTGTGAGTCCAGAGTCACACTGGAATAAATTGTCTAAGCTTTAATTACACAAAATTGGGCAACTGTGTGTGCGTGTGTGTGCGTGTGTGTCTGTGTGTGTGTGTGTGTGTGTGTGTGAATATAAATAGTCTAAGTAATTTCTAGAACTGAGTTGGAAGAATCCTTGAGGTTTTAAATCTAACTGTGCCCAAATAATCTTCACTAAGGCATAGTTGATGGTTGGTATCAGTCAGTCTCTGCTTGAATAGACTGAAAGTTTCCTGCATTTTCCATTGTTGGAATTAGAAAAGGATTCTGTATTAGGGATCTGGTATCTGCCTTGCTGTTTGTTTTTACATGGTCCTAATACTGTCCATCTAAAGCAGAAACTGGTTACCTCCCCTTTCATGTATTAAATTTTCAAATATTTGAAGGCAAAACCACTGTGGTTAAGTCTTAATGGTCAACAGAAATGAGAAGTCTTGAAAAACAGAGTAAATAAGCAGGTCTACATTAAATGTAAATAAAAACTGTATTTGTACTTTTTTTATTGAAAACCAGACTCTATTTTTTAAGAACACTTTTAGATTTACAGAATAATCAGGAAGCTAATATAGAGTGTTCCTACATATTCCCATATATTACATACCCAGTGTTTCCTATTATTAACAACTTACATTACTATGGTACATTTATGACAGTTAATAAACAAATATTAATAGATTATTGGTAACAAATACTTTACCCATATATCCTTAGTTGTTATATGACATTCTTTTTAACTTTCAGAATCTCACCCAGGATAGCACATTACATTTAGTTGCCATGGCTGGAGAGTTATTGAATTCCCTGGATTTTGATGTTCTTGACAGTTTTGAGGAGTATTGGTCAGATATTTTGTAGTGTTGAGATTTGTATGGTGTGTTTCTCATGGTTAGGCTGCAGTTATGACTTTTTGGGAGAAAAGTCACAGAAGTAAAGTATCACTTTCATCACATTATATCAAAGGTACACACTACCAACACAAAATCCAGGTTGCTATTTATTGGTCTTGAACATCTGATTTAGGCAGTGTTTGTCAGGTTTCTCCACTGTAAAGCTCCTCATTTCCTCCCTTTCCTTACTGTACTTTTTGGAAGGAAGTCAGTATGTGCAGTGCACAGGTAAGAAGTGGTTATGATTTCCCCTTTTTAGGGTGGACAATCTGCAAAATTTATTTAGAATTCTTCTGAATGAGATATTTGTCTCTTCTCCACCATGTATTCATTTATTAAATCATATATTTACAACAGAATGGATCATGAATACTTATTTTATATTTTAATTAAATAATACTTTATTAATTTTATTGCTGAAATTGTTCCGGTTTTGGACATTATAAACACTTTCAGTTGACTCTTATGTCTCTTTTAGTCTCCTTTCATCAACATAGGTTGGTTTATGGGTTTTCTTTTTGGACTATAAAATGCTCCATCAGGATTATCCTGTATATTTAATCCTCCACTCCTAAAATCAGGCATTTCCCCAATGAGCCTTTGTTTGTTTTAACCAACTTAAAGGTAGTGAGTTAAGCAAATTTACTATGTTACTATGTTATTAGTAGATAACTACCCAGTATGTCAGTTAGATGTCAACAACAATATTGTAGAAATGTGCAGAATAAAGTCAGGAAATAAAAACTCCACCATCTAACAGGTGTCAGAGATGCCATAATTCTTCAGACAGATTCCCCCAAAAGATTTTTCATTATTTCAGACTCCAGTTATCCACATAGGAGAGTACAGCATCTTTCTTTCAAGCCAATGGAACCAATTATTCCAGCAAAGAAGAGACATCTAGGGTTTAAGGCCATTTGGTGGTAAGACCTTCATAAAAGTAGATAACTAACATGTTGATGTTTACCAGATGTTTGCCAAAGCCTGCTGATGAATTCCCTCCATGACCATGCCACAAGTGCCTCCAAATTCTCTTCCAATATATTGAAATAGAAGAAAGACTAATTGTGACATGCCCAAGTATTGTTCTTGAGACCTGGACCCTTATTCCAGTTCTGCCAATTACTATCTGAGTGCCTTTGGGCAAGTCACTGAATCTGTTATCTCATCTGTAAAACAGATGGATCATTAAATAAGGTTCAAGCTCAGGCAAGCTTTTAACGATTTTTAGTTGGTTAAGCCTGTCTTAGTAATGTTTTTTCTTGATTCTGCCTTTTCTTCTTCATTAAAGGAGGAAAGGAATTTATTATCTTCAAGGAATAACCCTTTATGCAATTCTAATGAAATTCAATTCAATACAACAAGTATTGAGATTTTGTTAAGTGCTTTCAATAACCCCACATGGCCAGTAAAAAAGTCAGATGGCTCAAGGTGGAGGACCATGGACTACTGAGATCTGAAAAAAGTAGTGCCCAATCCATGTGACTGTGCCCAACATGGCCACAATCTGAGGCAGTTTGGCCATGGTCTTAGGAGTGTACCATGCGGCACTGAACGCAGCAAATGTTTTTTTATATCTATCTCTGGCTGCTGAGTTACAAGGTCAGTTGGCCTTCACATGGGAGGGGCAGCAGGTTTCCCAAGGGTATGTGTCCAACCCCTCAATATGTCATGGGATGGTAACCTGAGGTCTGTCACGGTTCTTCTTCCCAAAATCAGTAAAATGTGCCTATTATGTTGATAATATAATGTTAACATGTAAAGATTTGCTTCTTTGGCAGGACACATTTTGGACCGTTGTATGTAACATTTGCAAGCGAGAAGATGGGTGGTGAATCCACAGAAAATTCAAGGTCAAAGCATAGCTGTCAAGTTTTTTGGAGTCATTTGGTCAGGTAAGACCAGAGTTGTCTCAAGAGCCATGATTGAAAAGGTATAACATATGCAACCCATAATAACATGAAAAAGGTGCAAACCTTTGTTGAGATTTGGAGGTTTTAGAGGACATTTATTCCCCACCTGGCACAGTGCCTCCATTCCTTATAACACCTGGTAAAGAAAGGCACATTGGACTGAGGATCAGAGCAGCAAGCTGCCTTTGAGAAGGCAAAAATACTAGTGAAACAGATTATAGTTCTGGAGATCTTCTAAGCAGAGCTACCATTTCAATTAGATGTTTCTGTTACTCCAGAAGATGTGGGCTTGGCACTGTGGCAGAGACAACAGAAGAGGAGAGGGCCCTTAGGATTTTGGCCTAAGCTCTGGAAGGGGCCTGAAACCAATATACCCCCTCAGAGCAACAGCTCCTAAGTGTGTACACAGTGCTCCTCCAAGCAGTCTCATGAAGCAACAGCATATCATGTAAAAACTTTCCTTCCTCTCTAAGGGTAGGTTGAGAATAAGTTCCATTGACCCACTGCTACCATGGCTCAAACTCCCACTTTGACTAATTGATATGTCTATTTGCTGCAGAGGAGCACCCCTGTCAGCCAGCGCAGTCTCTAGAAATGTGTGTGCTCCTAGGCCCTACAGATGATGCAGATACTACAAAAGCCCCTGTCCCTATTCTGGGACAGTGGTAGTCCCTGCGGCCTTTAGGGAGGCAGTAGGGGAAATTCCCACTGACACCTGCTAAACTGATGAGTCTAGTTGGGGCTAACCACCTACATGGACTGCAGTTGCTCTTCACCCCAACACTGACACCATCTGGATGGAAATAGGAATGCACCAAAGCAGCCAGTGGACTGAGCTCGGAGCCTTTTGACTAGTGATCTATCCCTCATGAGCCCTGGTGTTTCACCCTTTGGACTGACAGGCTGTTCTAAAGGAATTAATTCTATGGTTTGGACTGAGGGCTAGATAATCATAAATGAGCCCTTGTGGGGTCTGGACAAGTGGGAAAGCGTTTGGGTTCTCCTGCAAGAACCTGAAGCCGTCCTCATTGTTTTCCATGCCCCAGGTCATAACAACCCCTGGCAATCAGGAAGCTGGTGCTCTAGTTTGGGTACAAACCCTAGCAACCGATCCTTCAGTAGATCCAGAAGATTGGGTGCATAGAAAGAGTGGCCAACAGCACTCATGTGTGATGACATATTGTCAAGGATTCCAGATTGTCCTTGAAATACAGTGACTTGGTAATGCAGTTACAGCACATCGTGGGTGTTCTAAAACGGCCCAAGGCAACTGCCAAAGGAGTCTGGGGCCATTCCCAACAGATAAGTGATTGGCAAATTGGTTACTCTAGCCCTTTCCCTCCACATGAAAGTATGTGTGGATCTAAGCTTTTCCCATGTAAAATGAGTTTGTTGTTATTAGAGGATTAGAAAAACTGAGTACCATGTAGGAATACTGTCCTCAAGTAGACAGTGACCAGGGGTGACATTTCAAAGGTCACGATGTGCAAGACTGGGTAAAAGAATGTGACATTGAATGGAGGCTCCATTTCCCTTGTACACTACAAATTTGAGAGAGCAAAATGTTGAGACCATCTGGATAGAATATAGGACCGAACCCAGGTAAGGCCTATATATAAAGATTTAAGATCCTGGCAGGTGGATACAGAGGTCTACTGATCTTGTGGTGTCCAAGGTATACATAAGTCCCTTAATCATTAAACCTGTCACCTACCAATCTGGGGTCCCCTGTCTTTCTTCAGTCACTCCTTGCCCTCCATGTAAAGAGGTCAGTTTTATACTTTACCCAGGAAGTTCCCAATGTGGCAAATGAACACATCTGTGAGTTTTTCTTTCAGCCTCAGAAATATAAATATTCAATATTATTGGAACAAGAAGGCCCTTCGGTCAGCTTGCGACTTTGCCCAGAAGCCCTGCAAGGAGGACAGCCTGTTGTAAGTGATAACAAATTCTTAATTTACTGTAATCTCTGCTTCAATCGGATCTTCTGCTACTGCCTAGTGCCCAAGCTGATAGCTCCCTTATCGGCACTAACTCAGAAAATAAAAGGTTGTAAAGCTAAATTGCTGCCAGTCTTCTTCCAGCCAAGCCATTCTATTTAAAATCTCCAAAAGGGTCAGCCCCCTGTCCAGAGCAGCTCCAATCACAGCTATAGAACTGAAGCTTAGCATAAGGATTTAGGGGCCAGGCATTAGAGAGAGAGAGAGAGAACGAGAGAGAGAGAGAGAGAGAGAGAGAGAGAGAGCGAGAGAGAGAGAGAGAGAAACACTGATTTTTGACTTTGAGAAAACTCACAAGCCATTTAAGTATTAAGTTCCATTGGTCATTCCATAGCCTAAAAAAAAAATATGTCTGTCTGTAGTATTTGTGTTAGAAAAACAGAAAATTAGAAATACCACTCTTACTGCTGAACAATGGCTACTACTTGTTGAATTATTTCTTCCTCTCTGGACTGAATAATATTAAGTTGCATATTCTGCATCTTTTTAGGGCTTAGGCCTTAACTATACTTTCTAAAATTCTTCCTCTTGTTTATTTGCTCATTTAAGAACCATTTCATTGGCCATTCTTTTGCCTTCCTCACCAAGCACTTATGGTTTGGACACATATTCTGTTTTTTTAAAATATAGTTGGTCCACATTCAAGTGTTAATACAGGGGCTGTTGGCTTTAGTGAACACTTGGTATTTGCAGTTCTAGGCTGAAATTGTAGACTTATCTGTACATTTTTATCATTCCTTCCTCAGCCAGCCTTCTCTTTTCCCTTAGCTAAATATCCACGAAGGTCTGAACAGTGTAAATAGCATCCAGGCTTGGAAACATGGGTTGGAGAAATGGCTTACAATAAGCAAAACAATTATTATTGTTGAGGGCTGAGTTGATGGGGTGAAGGCCACAGGATTAAGGAGTAGAGTGAAAATGGGCAGTGCTAAAGAGCTGAAGAGAGATTTCCTGCTTTTTTTTTTTCTGACTCCTTCAGTTATGGCACAAATTGATTTCTGAAATATCATTAGGAAATATGATTGCTTTGCCGATGTCACCCCAGATTTCATTATTTCCCCCTATTGTGATGTATATTTTGCTTAAGGTCTTTCTATTTCTGAGATATAAATGAATGTATGGTCTTAAACTGGGGCCCCTTGACACTGCTTCAGTATAGGCAACAAAAAAAATGAAAGGTGGAAATCTGTGAAGAGAGTCCTCGTGAGCAGATGCTGCAGAATCAACCAATATTTATGAATTACCTGCGGTTCCAGCCTGTGGCAGTGCCATGGTAAGAAGCAAAAAGTGTAGAAGATGGTCCCAGAGAGATCCCACACTCCTCAGAGGGAACCTGGACACCAGAGCACCAGAGATGGCAAGAGGCACCCATACAATATCTGGCTGTGAAAATCAGCAGGTGCCCTCTCACAGGGCCACAAACTCTCATTCACGGCCACTCACCATGGGTTCTGGCAGAGGAAAAGCAGAGCAGACTATAATTACATAAGGAGAGACTGGAGTTTGTGAATCTGGAGAGAGAGCTGAAAGGACAGCCATCAGGATCCTTGAACTAAGTTCTTCTCCCACACATTAGACAACACCTTTCTTGGGGTGGAGCACTCCTCTCTATGTAGCAACAGCCTGGGGGAATGCAATAGCCTCACCCTCTGGACTTCCTCCTGAACCACCCTGTGGAGATTATGCCCTGCTGTGGAGTCAGCTGCCGGGGCCAGGGTGTAGAGGTCTGACCATACTCAGTGATTGTCATTGACTGAGTGGTGTGATCTTGGATCAGTGACCTCCCCCCCCCCCACATTCCTGAGGACCTCACTAGTGCCTCCCCTTTGTAGGAAATCTGTAGGCTCCATCTCTGGGTTCCCAGTGGCACAACCCTCCCAACTGCTGGTGACTCTATCCTCTTGAGGTCTAGGCAGGATCTGGGACAAACAGAGTTGTGTGGCCCTTGGGTGGAGGCCACACCCTCCACCTTCTTTAAGCCTGACCTGCACCTCTCCTTATGGGAGGTCCGCCGCCCAACTCTTTCAACTCTCAGTGCCCCCTCCCCACCCCATTGAGATCAGGCTCTGGGAAAAACCTGGGACAGGCTGAATTCTGTGGCTCTACAATGAAGGATATTTTTCCCTCACATATTTGAGTGGTACAGAACCCTCTCTTTATATGGACAAATCTGGTCTGTTTGGGCCTGATGGGCTCTACTGGTCTCATCCTGAAAACTCCTTGATTCCCCACCCCATCACAAATTTGTGTGAGAAAACAGGACACCTACTACTTAAGACCACCCTACCAAACCTGGGAGTCATAGCAGATCTACTAATACATAGAAACAAGCACAAAGAGGCAGCCAAATGGGGAGACAAAGAAAAATCCCCCAAATGAAAGAACAGGAGAACTATGCAGAAAAAAAGAGCTAAATGAAATGGAGGTAAGCAATATATCAGATATGAAAAAATGGTTATAAAGATGCTCAAAAAATGTAGTGAGAACTACAAGAAACTTTGTGAGAACTACGACATGAAAATTGACAAAGAATTCATAAAATATAACTAGTCAGAAATGAATAATATGATATTTAAAATAAGTTATACTCTGGAAGGAATAAACAGTAGGTTGGATGATGTAATTTGGAACACAAGTTAGAAATAAACCACCCATCAGAGAAACAAAAAGAAAAAAAAACTTAATAAAGTGAGGATAGTTTAAGGGAACTTTGGGACAGCATAAAGCATAAAATCAAAGAGATTCCAGAGGGAGAAGAGAGAGAGCAAAAGATACAGAACCTGTATGAAGAAATAATAAGCAAAAACTTTCCTCACCTGGCAATTGAAAAAGACACACAAGTCCAGGAATTACAAAGAATATCAAACTAGATGAAGATAAAGAAGCCCATACCAAGACACATCATAAGTAGAATGTCAAAGTTTAAAGACAAAGAGAATCTTAAAAGCAGCAAGAGAGAGAGACAGTTACCACCAAAGGATCTCCCATAAGTCTAAGAGCTGTTTTCTCAACAGAAACATTTCAGACCAGAATAGATTGGCATGAAATATTCAAAGTGATAAAAAGCAAAGACCTATAACCAAGACTACTTTACCCAACAAAACTATAATTTAGAATTGAAGGAGAGATAAAGAGCTTCCCAGACAAAACAAATAAACAACAAACCCTAAAGGAGTTTGTTACCACCAAACAAGATTATAGGAAATGTTAAAGGGCTTCAATAATAACAGTAATAATAATAATGTAACATAGTTATGGGAATAAAATAATAAATACATACCATCAATAATCACTTTAAATCTAAATGCCTTAAATGGTCCAATCAAAAGACACAGGGTAGCTGAATGGATAACAAAATAAGACCCAGGCCCTAGCTGGTTTGGCTCAGTAGATAGAGCATCAGTCTGTGGACTAAAGGGTCCCAGATTTGATTCCAGTCAAGGGCACATGTCCAGGTTGTGGGCTCAATCCCCAGTAGGGGGCATGCAGGAGGCAGCTGATCAATGATTCTCTCTCATCATCGATGTTTCTATCTCTCTCCCTCTCTCCCTTCCTGTCTGAAATCAATAAAAATATATTTTTTAAAAAATAAGAGCCATATATATGCAGTTTACAAGAGAACCACTGCAGCACAAAAGATACAGACAAAAAGTAAAGTAATTGAAAAGATATTTCATGCAAATTGAAAGGAAAAAAATAAAGCTGACATAGCAATACTTATGTCTGATACTTCATATTTTGTTAAACTTTAGGGACAAAGAAAAACAATGCATAATGATAAAGGGAGATATATAACAAGAGGATATAACTCTTATAAACATTTATACACCCAACATAGGAACACATAAATATATAAAGCAAATCTTGATTGACATAAAGGGAGAGATTGACAGTAATACAGTCACAGTAAGCAATTGCAACATGCCATTGACATCAATGAATAGATCTTCCAGACAGAAAATCAACAAGGAATTGGTGACCTTAAATGACACACTTGATCAGATAGATTTGATATCTTCAGAGCCTTTCACCCGAAAGCAGCAGATATACATTCTTTTCAAATGCACATAGAACATTTTCTAGGATAGACCACATATTAGGACACAAAAACAGGTCTCAATAAATTTAAGAAGTGAAATCATATCAAGCATCGTCTCTAACCATAATGGTATGAATCTAGAAATCAATCACAAGAAAAAAATCTGAAGAAACACAATACGTGGAAGCTAAACAACATGTTACTAAACAATGAATAGGTTAACAATAATATCAAGGGAAAAATCAAAAGATACCATGAAACAAATACAAATGAGAACACAACAAACC
>NW_006282664.1:520854-524993 GCF_000327345.1 Myotis davidii | reverse complement strand
GTCCCAGTCCCTTTCCGCGCGCGCGAGCCCCGGGTGAGCCCCGTACCTCTGTGCTTCTCTCCTGCAGCTTCTCTGGGTCTCAGTGTGCCTTTCCTTCCTTCTAGTTGTAGAGTTTACAGTCAGCCAGGCTTCCTATGGTTCTGGATGAAGTCCGTATTGTTTCTCTGAGGTATTAATCAATTGTTGTGAGCGGCATTAATTTCCCGGTGTTTATCTCTGCCGCCATCTTAGTTTCCTAAATCTTTCAATAAATTTTCAATAAATCTTCTATTAAATCTTTCAACAATTTTTCAATCAATAATCTTCCAGACAGAAAATCAATAAGGAAATAGATCAGATGAATTTAATTGATTTCTTCAGAGCATTTCACTCCAAAGCAACAAAATATACATTATTTTCAAGTGCACATGGTATATTTTCTAGGATAGACCACATGTTAGGACAAAAACCATGTCCTAATAAATTAAAGAATATTAAAATCATCTCAAGCATCTTCTTTGACCATAATGGTATGAAATTGGAAATTAATCACAAGAAAAACTGAAACAAAGACATGGAGGCTAAACAATAAGTTACTAAATAATGAATGGATTAACAATGAGATCAAGGAAGAAATCAGAAGATACCTTGAAACAAATGTAAATGAAAACACAACAACCCCAAATCTATGGGTCACTGTGAAAACAGAGGTCCTCAGAGGGAAATTCATAGCACTACAGGGCTATCTCAAATAAAACAAAAATTCAAATAAGTAACCTAACTTTATACTTAGATGGGCTAGATTTTAAAAAAAGTCTGATTCTTTGAAGTATAAACAACATGGACAAACCTTTAACCAGGCTCATTTAGAAAACAGAAAGACGACACAAATGAATAGAATCAGACATAAAAGAGGAGAAATAGCTGACACCAAAGAATACAAAGGATTGTAACAAAATATTATGAACGACTATATGTTAACAAATTAAACAATCTGGAAAAATAGATAAATTCCTAGAAACTTACAAAACTAAATCAGGAAGACTCAAAGAATCTGTACAGACAGATTACAACTAGTGCAATTGAAGGAGTAATTATAAAAAAAAAAAATTCCCAACAAACAAAAGTCCTGAACCAGATGGCTTCACAGGAGAACTTTACCCAACAGTCAAAGAACTAACACCTCAAATTATTCAAAAAACTTCAAGAGGAGGGAAGACTCCCAAGCTCATTTTAAAAGACCAGCAGTATCATAATTCTAAAACTATATAGAGTACTACAAAAAAGAAAATTATAGATCAATATCCTTGATGAACATAAATGCTAAAATCTTCAAAAAAATATTAGCAAACTGAATCCAGTAATACATTAAAAGATCATATAGCATGAACAAGTGGATTTTATTCTGGGGATGCAAGGTTGGTACAATATTACAAATCAATAAACATGATACACTACATAAAGAAAATAAAGGATAAAAATAATCATATGAGTAGGTACAGAAAAAGCATCTGATAAAATCCAGCATCCCTTTATGATAAAAACTCTCAGCTAAGTGGGAATAAAGGGAATATACCTTAATGTAATAAAGGCCATATACGACAAACTCATGCCCAACATCATATTCAATGGGCAAAAACTACAAGCATTTTCCTTAAGATTGGAATCAAGATAAGGGTGTTCACTTTCACCACTCTTATTCAAAGTAGTATTGGATGTCCTAGCCACATCAATCAGATAAGAATAAGAAATCAAAAGCATCCAAGTTGGAAAGGAAGAAGTAAAACTGTCATTATTTGCAAATTACATGATACTATGTAAAGAGAATCCTAAAGATTACACACAAAAAAAACTACTAGAACTGATAAATGAATTCAGTAAAGTAGCAGGATACAAAATAAATATCCAGAAACAAATTGTATTTTTATACACTAATAATGAACTATCAGAAAGAGAAACTAAGAAAACAACCCCATTAACAATTACATAAAATAGTTATAAATTTTACCAAGGATGTTAAAGACCTGTATTCAGATATTATAAGACACTGAAGAGAGAAATTGAAGAAGAAACAAATAAGTGGAAGCATATACGGTGTTAATGAACAGGAATAATTAACATCATTAAAATGTCCATACTACTCAAAGCAATCTATAAATTCAATGCATCCCTGTCAAAATACCAATGGTGTACTTCATAGAACTAGAATACTTCCAAAAATGCATATGGAACCACAAAAGACCCTGAATAGCAAAAGCAATCTTGATAAAGAAGATCCAAGTTGTAGGAATCACGCTACCTGCCATCAAACTATGCTACAATGCCATAATAATCAAAACAGAATGGTACTGACACAAAAATAGACACATAGACCAATAGCAGAGAATAGAATCCAGACATAAACCCATGTATTTATTGTCAATTAATACTTGACAAAGGAGGCAAATACATACAGGGAAGCAAAGATAGCCTATTTAATAAATGGTGGTGGGAAAATTGGACAGATATGTGATATATATATATATATTTTTCCAGGCAAGAGAAATAAATGAAAAAATAAACAAATGTGACTACATCAAACTAAAAAGTTTTGCATAGCAAAGGAAACCATCAACAAAATGAACAGATAACTTACTGAATGGGAGAACATATTCACCAATGTTGCATCTGATATGGGATTAATATCCAAAATTTATAAAGAATTTTGACAATGCAGTAACAAAAAGCAAACAATCCAATTAAAAAATGGGCAAGGAACCTGAGTTGACACTTATCCAAATAGCCAAAAGACATGTGAGACTTATGCAGGTAGCCAAAAGACATATGAGAAATACAAATTAAAACCACAATGAGATATCACCTCACACCTGTCAGAATGGCTATCCTCGATAAGTCAACAAACAACAAATGTTGGTGAGGATGTGGAGAATAGGGATCTCTCATGCACTGTTGATTGGAATGCAGATTGGTGCAGTGTGGAATTTCCTCAAAAAGTAAAAATGAAACTGTCTTATAAATCAGCATTTTCACTCCTGTGAATACATAGGATAAAACCCAAAACACCAATATGAAAGAATATATGTACTCCTGTGTTCATTGCAGGGCATTTACAATAGTCAAGATTTGGAAGCAGCCCAAGCGTCCATCAGTACATGAGTGGATAAAAAGACTGGAGTCCTGGCAAATGTGGCTCAGTTGGTTGTAGTGTTGTGCCATTATACCAAAAGTTGGCAGGTTCAATTCCCGTCAGGGCACATACTCAGGTTGAGGGTTCAGTCTCTGGTTGGATGAATGTGGGAGGCAACTGATGATGTTTCTCTTTTACATGGATGTCTCTTCTCTCTCTCTCTCTCGCTCTCTCTTGCTCTCTCTCTCTCTCTCTCTCTCTCTCCCTTTTTCTAAAAACAACACAAAAAAGACTGTGGCAAACTTACACTATGCAATACAAATTGGCTGTAAAAAAGAAGGAAATTCTTACCTTTTGTGACAGCATGGATGGACCTGGAGAGTATTATGCTAAGGGAAATAAGCCAGTAAGAGAAAGACAAACACCATGTGATCTCACTTATATGTAGACTATAATGAACAAAATAAGTTAACAAACAAAACAGAAACAGACTCATAGATACAGAGAACAGACTGACAGCTGTCAGAGGGGAGGGTGGTTGGCACTGGGGGGGGGGTGGCACAAAAAAGTGAAGGGATTAAGCAAAAAAAAAAAATAAAATAAACAACAACTCATAGGTACAGACAGCAGTATGGTGATTACCAAAAGGAGATGGGATCAGGGTATAAGAGGGTAAAGAGGGGATACATGGTGATGGGAGGTGGTGAACATACAATACAATATACAGATGATATATTATAGAATTGTACGCCTGAAACCTATATATTTTATTAACCAGTGTCTCATGAATAATTTTAATTAAATAAAAAAGAAACCCTGGGTAATTTGTGTTTTTGTTTTTTTAAAAAAAGAGATGGTCTCAGATCTCAAGAAACTTACATACAATCAGAAATATAGTGAAAAGCTTTTTTTTCAGCTGAAGGCTAGTTAACAAGATTGAAGATTTCCTTCTTTGTTAGTTGTCATAGTGCTGCTATTTATCATAAAACTTATTTTATTCTACTTATTTTTTGGACAAAGTAAATATATATAT
>NW_006282664.1:519590-520783 GCF_000327345.1 Myotis davidii | reverse complement strand
ATATACCTAGTAAAAATTTAAAATATGTAAAGAAATACAGAACAGCTCTTTTTCCCACCTCAGTTTCCCAAATTTAAATCTCCCAAATTTCAGAGGATAGTTTGTGTGTGTAAGCATTAAAGTTATACATACATCCATACATACGTATATATGTGTAAATTAATAAATATAAACATACATACAATATCTTATATTGAACTTAACTTTTAAAAATTATATACTATATGAAACTACATATCTTGGAGATAGTCCTCAGGAGTACATAGAGTTTTGTTTCAGCTTTAAAAAAAAGCTATATACATTTTATCATTATTTATTTAATAAGTTTTTTATTAAAGGACATTCAGATTACTGTCAACCTTTGGTTATTACAAACCATGGCACAATATATTTACCTCTATATCAACCATTTTCATGAGTTTATCAGTAGGATAAATTTCTAAAAGTGAAATTACTGGGGCAAAGGGTTTATACATCTTAACTTTTTATAGAGTGTACTAAGTTTATTTCCATGGAGACATAAAAATTATACTCCCACTAGTAATCTAAAAGGACTTATTTTCCCCTGTTCTTAATAAAACAGAGATTTATTAAACCTTTATATCTTTATGTCCCAGGTGCAAAATGATGTCTCTATGTAGCTTTTAATTTGCATTTCTCTTATGAGTAGGATTGAGGATACTTTCCTGTGTTTAGAAGCTATGCCTTCTTTTCTGAGGAGTTCAATATTTTTTCTTCCTTTACCTGATTTTTTAATACAGCTTTATTTATTCTTAGGGGCTTGTTATATATTAAAGAATTCAGCTACATTTTCTATAATATAAATTGCAAATAGTTTTTCTTGTTTTCATTTGTCTCCAATTTTATTTATGAGTTTTATTTTCAAAAAATAGTTTAAGTATGTAATTAAATTTATTATTTTTAAATGATTTCCAGGTTTTGTTTTATACTAAGACAGGCCTTATTTAACATAAAATCTTACAAAATTTATTTTATTACTTTTATGTTTCAACTTTTGAAGGTTTAATTTTTTTGTGTGTGTGTTTTTATTTTTTTATTTTTAAAATTTTTTTTTATAGATTAAGTTATTACATATGTGTCCTTATCCCCACATTATTCCCCATCTCCCCCACTCATGCCCTCAGACCCCTGTTGTCTGTGTCCATTGGTTAGGCCTATATGCTTGCATATAA
>NW_006282664.1:487682-513351 GCF_000327345.1 Myotis davidii | reverse complement strand
CTGATTCCTGAACGGTATGTGGAATGAAGTGGGCGGGCATCGGGAGGCCACTATGGCACGGGGCAAGCACTATGGGCAGTCTATCTGAAGTGTACCCGGCGTATAAGACGACCCCCCACTTGGAGGCATATTTTTCAGGGCCAAAAAATCGTCTTATACGCCGGCAAATACGGTACATATCAAATCACATATATATCAACATATGTGTAACTTCATCTAATGAAAAAAATCCGCATTATTAACCAGTACAACTAGTAATTGCCACATTTATCACCTACTAAAGTCTCATATGTAACTGAAATCTATTTCTGTATTTCCTATTTTATTCCACTGACATCTTCATTGGTATACCAATTACTGTATTGTTTTAATTCTAACTACCTTTTGACTTAGTATTCTTTTTGTAACTTAATTGAATATTCTTACTTAGGTATTAAGTGAATTATAGAATCAACTTGTATACCTTAAAAAACATTGTTTTTATTTGTGTTAGGAGAACACATTTTTTAAAATATAAGGTCTTGACTGGAATAAAACTGCTATACCATATATGAAATAATTCAGGGGATATTAACATTTTAATGTTGTTTAAGCTTCCTATCATAGAACATGGTATAAATTTCTACATGTTAAAGTATTGCATGTTCTTTACTTATATGTTAACATTGTATCCATAAATCCTATTCATTTTTTTCTACATTTCCTGCTAGATATTTTTTCTTTGCCTTTGTATTTAAATATTTTCTTTCGACATATAATTTAAGTTGTTGTTACAGTATATATGGCACCTATTGGATCCTGTGTATTAATTTTTTTCCAACCACTTTACTTATTTTACCATTAAAACAATTACTCAATTGATTCTTTTTCCTTCTAAGTAATAGTCATCTAAAGTAAGTAATTTTATCTCCATTTTTCCTATTTTCATAGCTGATTTTGTCTCCTTTTGCTTAATTTATCCACTAGTAATTAGGAAACAAATTTAAATGGAAGAACTTTGTTAGGATCAAAGTTAGAAAGTTTCTAATGTTTTAATGACTGGGTGTAGACATTTATCAAATAACTTTCTAATATCTTTGGGGAAGATCTATTTTCTTGATTCTATTGATATTCTGAGGGATATTGATATATTTTATATTGAACCATTTACAAGTACTTGGCCATCAGAGTGTATTCTTCTTTGTTGGTTTCTAGATTTTGTTTGTTGATTTTCAGTTGGAAATTTATTGCTTGGTATTTATAATGAGTTTAGGCATTTTCTTTTGTTGTTTCTTTCCTTTGTTTTCTCTTTTGGTTCCCTTTTTAAAGCTTTGGTTTTGATGTCAGAGACGTTTCATAAAAAAAATGGAAGACTTTCTTTTTGTATGGGATATAGCAAACCCACATATTTTAAATTTTATTTTAAAATGAATGCTGTTGCTCCTGTATGGGAAACAACTTGGTTTGAAAATCCTATCTAATATAAGAGTAATATGAAAATTGACCATAACTCCAAAACACAAGATGGTTGCCCCCATGTGGCACAAGATGGCCAGCAGGGAAGAGCAATTGTGGGAGACCAGGCCAGCAGGGGAGGGCAGTTGGGGGTGACCAGGCTGGCAAGAGAGGGCAGTTAGGGGCAATGGGGCCAGCAGGGGAGCAGTTAGGCATTGATCAGGCTGGCAGGGGAGTGATTAGGGGGTGTTCAGGCTGGCAGGCAGAAGCAGTTAGGGGCAATCAGGCAGGCAGGGAGCCAGCAGTCCCAGTTGTGAGCCAGCAGTCCTGGATTGTGAGAGGGATGTTTGACTACCCATTTAGGGATGTCTGACTAAATGGGCAGTCAGACATCCCTTGAGGGGTCCCAGATTGGAGAGGGTGCAGGCTGGGCTGAGGGACACACACTCCCCCCCTCCCTGCATGAATTTCATGCACCAGGCCTCTAGTTTTGATATATTCTTACTCTTTTCAGGAAGGGATCTGAATCATAAGGACATTGAGATTTCTAGATACAAAGTGTGATGAAGAGAAATAGGGGAATACAGAAGAGGCCAGTGGCTGGCTCCACTTGTTTTCTAGTATTGCCTAGTTCTGGTCCTGAAACTGGTCCTAAGATGAGCAAACATTCTGCTCTGAAAGTATTCATGAAGGAGAAGCTATGTATTTATTTTGATGCTTAGTTGAAGTGTACACTTTATAAGGTAGCAAAATACTCCTTTGTCTATCTATCTATCTATCTATCTATCTATCTATCTATCTATCTATCTATCTATCTATCATCTATCTATCTATCTAATTTAGCAAGTACCTATTGAGCATATGATAGACACTGGGAACTCTGCTAGGTTCTGGCTATGGAAAATGTATCATAAATCAGTACATACAGCACTAATCACCTAGCATGTTAAATTAAAAAAAAAAATACTGTTCACAATCTTTATTACAGCCAAAGAATGAGAATAAGAACATTTAGAGATATGCGTAGAAAATGCTAGGCAGTACTTGGCTCTCATCCTGAGAGACCTGACTTCCTAATGAAAATGTGCATCAGAACATTATCAATGTAGCAATTACTCTAATGACTTTTGACTTCTCCTAAGTGAAGAAAAAGTAAAATGAAAGTGGAAGTAAGATGTTTTTAAAATCTTATATAATAAATGGCTAATATGCAAATTGTCCCCTCAACTGGGAGTTTGACCAGGGAGTGGGGCCGGCTGGCCAACCACCCATGGCCCCTCCCCCTGGCTGGCCCTGCCTGATTGGCCCTGATTGGGGTGGGCCAGCTGGACCCCACCTATGCACAAATTTGTACACTGGGCCTCTAGTCTATACTAATAAAAGGGTATTATGCTAATTAGACTGGATAGACCAGACATCTTCCAGAAGTCCGGAACTCCTTCCGGAAAAAGCCACAGTGGCTGCGAGTGCTGAGCAAAGGCAGGCAGCTGGCAGTGGCAGCAGCAGCTGAATGATGAGGGCAGCGCCTTCCCCTGATAGGCATGGTCGCTTCCCCAAAAGTCAGAGGGAGAGACCATGGTGTGGTCCCAGGGTCCTGGTCCCAGCACCACGGTCCCTCCTTCCCCAGAGGCTTCAGTGCGGTCCCGGGGTCCCAGAGTCCTGGTCCCAGTGCCGCAGTCCCTTATTCCACAGAGGAGGTGGGAGAGGCTGCAGTGTGGTCCTGGGGTCCTGGGCTTCCAGACCCTGAACTGCAGCCCCTCCTTCTGCAGAGGCCATGGCGCAATCCCAGGGTCCCAGGCTTCCGGTCCCAGCGCCATGGCCCCTCCTCAGCCGGCCTGGACCCAGAACCCCACCACCACCAGTGGGGGGGGGCGGGGGCGGGGCCAGTGCTAAGAAGCAGGGAGCCCAGCTTCTGGTCTAGCCATACTCCCCACCCTCCCCCTGCCCCTGATCAGCCAGAAGCCGGGCTCATGGCTGGCAAGCACAGCGGAGGTGGCATGAGCCTCTCCTGCCTTCACAGCAGGCGGATAGTAAGGAGCAAGGGGTCCTGGACTATGAGAGCCTTGGACTGTGAGAGGGATGTCTGAGTTCCAGGTTAGGTCTGACCCCTGGGGAGTCGTGGGCTGTGAGAGGGCACAGGCCTGGCTGAGGACTCCCCCACCCCCACCAGTGCAAGAATTTCATGCACCAGGCCTCTAGTTTAAATATAATTGAAGATAAGACAAAACATAGACCTTATGAATATTGCATTTCATGTGTGTGTGTGTGTGTGTGTGTGTGTGTGTGTGCTTTACTTTCCTATTGGTTCTTCTGCATACATTTGATAGTGGAGTCTTGGATTAAGAAGATAAAACAAGTACTCTGGTAGTTTCTTTATTAGTCCTTTACTCAAAATTTCCTCAATCCAACATTTTTGAATTCTTTCTTTTTTTTGAAAAAATATTTATTTACTTTAAAAAATTATTTTTAAGATATAATGGACAAATAATATTATAACTATGATAATTAGCTAGTTATTAATAATTAAAAAGGATCAAAGGGAAGGCCAGCCACTATAAGCATGGACATTTGGGTAGATTCACTAGGAAGCTGCAATTTCACACTCCCCAGGGAACCACAGGCCCATTCCCTGGGGGAAGGGGTCCAACAAAGGGGAGATGGATGCATGCACAGTGATGTTGGGGTGATATAAGGAAGTTACTTGTCAATCAAATGTGGGAACAAAAATCATTGGCTGGAAGAGGTGGAACTAATGCAATCCCATTAAAATTTGGAGATACATAATCCCCTAAACAATGAAGTTCACTCTCTCTTGGCTCCTGGCTCTTGGCTCTCTGGTTCCTTTGACTTTGCTCCAGCTTGTGTTCCTTCCATGTGGTCCTGGGAACCCCACATGCACTGGACTGACGGACTGCAGCTGGGGGGCACAAACTAAGCTAGCCTGGTGCTGCAGTGGATGTGCAGACATGGAATGGGAGCTCTGGACACTGGCTTCGATTCTCTCCCTATTGAAGTCACAGCTACATTCTTTCCTTGGTCCAACAAAGGGAAATGGGACTTTGGAAACTCAGGGGTGTCTTTCTACAGAAATAAAGCTTTCTATAATACTTCATCTTCCGTGTGAGTCTCAGAAAATTCATTTTCTTGGGCTAATGCAAGAAGCCCACTCTCACTAGAAACAGGTGGGGATGAGGACTTCGCCCCACCAATAACAGATTCAGGTGTGCACGATGATTGCTATTTGCATATATTGAAAAATGATCACCACAATAAGTCTGGTTAACAGCCATCACTACACACATTTTTTTTTATTTAGATGAGAATTTAAGATATACTTTCTAAGCAACTTTCAAATATATTATTGTTAACTATAGTCATCATGCTGTACATTACATCCCCAACACATTTATTTTATAACTGTAAGTTTGTACCTTTTGCCTCTCTTTACCCTTATGGATTTTATCCACCCTGCACCTCCACACCCAGACTCTAGCAACCACCAATCCATGAGTTCGTGTGTTTATTTATTTTAGATTCCACATATAAGTAAGATCATGTGGTATTTGTCTTTCTCTGTCTGATATATTTCATTTAGCATAATGCCCTTATGATCCATCCATGTTGTTGAAAATGGCAAGATTTCCTTCTTTTTTATTACGAAATAATATTTCACTATGCATATATACCACATTTTAAAAAATCTTTCCATCCACTGGTGGGCACTTAGCTTCCTTCCATGTGTGAACTATTGTATATTTCTTACTTGCTCTAAGCACTTAATTGGCAACACTAATTTATTTGAACAGGAGTTTAAAATAGCTTTGGAGACTACAATGACATTGCTTGAGCAGTCATATGTTTTGGTATAGATGCAGTGTGCACCATGTAGATAATAGACATGCTGTTTTAACAGACCCATGTTAAACAGTTACGTAAATTCTTTTCCAGTTCAGAGAAACTCTAAAGAAGTCTATTTAGTAACATTGATAGTCTAGAAACCCTGGTTTATGTTTACCCTCTTCTTTGAATACAGAAAATGCTTATTGCTTTAAAAGAAATAAACTATGTAATAAACAGCTTGCTATAACTTCAAGCAGTATAAACCATTTTCACATAATATGTCACGATATGCTTGGAATTAAAGTCTAGCCATTATGATTAACTGACCTGTGTTGCAATGTTCTTTCTCACTCAAAAATGTCCATGAAGTGTCTGCATCTACAAAGGCTGATGGTGGGATGAAATTCTTTTTAGAAAATCTTGCTGTAGAGAAAGTCCTCTAGGGACTTGTGTGACAGGAAGGGAATCTGCCATAGCCTTTTCCTCAGTGAATATTTAAAGCAATACTCTGCTTCAAGCCTCTGAACTTGTCTCGGCCATGATTTACAAAGTGAAAGAGACTTGAAGAGATATCTACTTCAAAAGAAGAAAATTGTTAGTTTCTGCCCTAAAACCTCAAATTACTTAAATACCAAAATAAATTAGAGCAACATATTTTCTCTTGATTTTCCGTCTATTGCTTTTTTTATTTTTTCTATCAGCATATGGCAAGCATCAACAGAAACATAAGCACTATTTGAAATTATTAAAAGTTTAAAATACATACTCAAGTTGTACCCCAACCTTCCAGATACAGCAATTGAGAATTATTTTTATTTGGGGTTGATAATATGCCCCTCTGATGACATTAAGATACCATTAGCTTCCACGGAAGAAATGACAGTATATTAGTAAACTTAGACCTGATGCATTTCCCCAAACACAAGAGGACAAAGCTGTGACTGCCTCATGCTGGGGTGCCAGTATCTTCTCTCTGATAGGCAAGTCTGAATTTACACCTTTTAAAGACGAAGGAACCTGACATACTGATAAAGGAAAAAAAGACAAGTAGCCTTTCCTTATCAGGACATTTTTGTTAACTTGCCAGATAGCAAATGAATGGCAGTGGGTAGTATTGTCGAAAGATTCCAAGAATCCTGTGCTGGTACATGCTATACTCAGAGAGAAAACTTGTTAAAATGGTGTCTCCGTTATTTCTCTCTCTCCTATAATACCTAGCCCCATGCCTTATCTATATAGAGTCATTCTTAATGCTACTGACACAACATATAAACACACGTTGTGTTCTAAGAGGGAGGGGGGATTCCACATAAAATTATGTTGTACACAATGAAGTGCAACTATTTATTAGACACTGTAATCACAAAATTTTAGAATGTAACTTTTAAAAAGATGACTAAATCCTTTATTAATTCTTTCATGTTATTTCTTAACCATTTTAATGTCTCAAGATTTTTAGGCTGGTTGTCAAATATAGACATATCTCACAGATGCTACATTAGGATAATTTTCCCTTCACTAAATGATGTCATATAGCTTTGCTTTCTTTCTTTCTTTTTATTTTTTTTGAATGTGCTTAAATTTTTTCTGTTAATTGTCCCTTCTTGATGTTATTAAATCACTAAAGGCCTGGTGCACAGATATGTGCACATTGAAAGAAAATTGATTAGAAGGTGGCTGGCAGGGCGGGACTGGGCAAGAGGGGCTGAACATGCTCTGGAGCCAACTTTCCGTGGTCCCTCTTGGGCTGGCCGCAGCTGGGGTGGCGCCATGGCTCAAAGGGCATCTGCGAAGTGAGTGGGGTCCCTCCGGCAGGTGGGGTCCTTTAGCCTGGCCTGCAGGGATAGAGCTGAAACCTGCTCTCCAATGTCCCCCAAGGGGTCCTGGATTTGAGAGGGCAGTTCTCAGGTGACACACCCTAGAATCAGGTTCCTTCCCCTCTGGTTCCAGGTGCATCATCAGAGAACCATATGGCTAAAAGGGCATCTGCGAAGTGAGTGGGGTCCCTCCGGCAGGTGGGGTCCTTTAGCCTGGCCTGCAGGGATAGGGCTGAAACCTGCTCTCCAATGTCCCCCAAGGGGTCCTGGATTTGAGAGGGCAGTTCTCAGGTGACACACCCTAGAATCAGGTTCCTTCCCGGCTAGTTCCAGGTGCATCATCGGAGAACCATAGCTGCCAAGTTACCATAGCTCGGCAGCTCCTGCATTGAGCTTCTTCTGGTGGTCATTGCGCATCGCAGCTACTGGTCAGACAGTGGAATGGTCGCTTAGGCTTTTATTTATACAAATATGCCTATACAAGTCAGGACTGGCTAGGTGATAATTCAAGTGGCTCAGGCAGTACTTCTTTCAGTGTCCCAAGAAGTAGAGAGTACTCCATAACAACGAGCAGTTGTGATGTTTCCTAAGATTATCTTATATTGGCATTTAAACTAGAATTGCCTCTCATCCATCTGAATGAACGTGGTTTATAGCATATAGTAGTTTCTGAGTAAACATTTGTAGAATAAATAAATAAAAGATGGCCCTACCATTGTTAGCATACAGTGTCAGTGTGATGTTATCTATGGCATGTTGTGTACATGATTGTATTTAATTTCCACAGCATCCTATAAGATAGATGTAATTGTTTTTATTTTACAACGTAAGGAATTAAATCTCATGGAGATTAACTGACTTCACTACATTCATCTTGTTATTATGGGGTAACGTTAAGATTTGAACTTGGGTTTACCTAAATCTGAGATCAATGTCATATGTTTTTTGGTTCCATCGTCCTCCCTTACCTTTGAATTCATCTTAACTGATATGTCTGAGAAACCAAACAACCTGCGAAAACATGAGGACATTATTTTATACTTTGCTTATTTTCTAGTTCTCAGCTATATTACAGATAGTAGGATTTTACAAATATACATCTAAACATTCTTCAAGTATTATATAAAACATATAATGTGCAGATAAAGTTAAGTGTCTAACATAAATTGTCTTGAGGGTTCTGCATGTATACATATAGATGCTCTAAGAAAGTTTAAAATTTCTATTAAATGAAAATATTTTTACCATTCCCCTTTATATTTATTTTGGTTTATGGAGCTTGATTTATACTCAGTATTTTCAGATACATATGTCTGCACACCCAAAGTGTCAACCATGTTGCTCAGAGGAATGGTCATTAAAAACAATGCCCTTTATTATAAATATATACAAGTATTATGTTTATGTATGAAACATTTTTGGTGGTGAAGTTGATACATTATAAAAATAGAAAAATGGCAGCTGCCAAATGCATTGCATTTCTTAAATGGTCAAAAATTCTTTTAATGAAGTCTAAAGTTTATTTAAATAAGGACTATTACTGTGAACTTTTACTTGGCTGTATTTTGCATCTATCGTCATTATCATTAAAGAATGGGGTGAATGATAAGAAGTGCCTTTCTTTCTTCCAAATTAAAAAAAAATTCTGTTAATCCAAAGAAGACTATTGAGTCCTACCTACTGAACAAGAAGCTCTTAGAACCTGGAGCTGAGCCATTTCCGTCACAATGACAACAGCAGACTCGCTTTCCTAGTCTGGGCCAGGGATGGGCATATAAAGTGAAGGATGGAAATGGCCGAACCTTAATGAAATTGATTTCACTTAAGAATAATTTGTTTGTTTCAATTACATTAGGCTCTGATTAGCCCCACAAAAGTGCGTCCCTCCCTCATTCCTCGTGAAAGTCTCATCTTCCTCACAAATGTCTTAATTGCAAGGGTGCATAAGACAAGTCCTAAATCACACTTGAGTTTTCCAGCTAGAGATAGCTCTCAACTGAATTTCAGAGGAGAGGCATAGTCTTAGTCTTAATTTATTAGATTAATACAAGTCAAGAGGAGAATTAAAAGCAATCCAGCTAACATGAAAGTGAGATGAGTTGACTCTGTTGCCAAAGTACAATTTTATGAAGAAGTAAAATCTTCCTCAGAAACCCCAAAGAAAGGTTTTTGCCTCATTCTAGCTAAACTCTGTAAAAAGAAAGGCAGTTTAATCTGAGAAGATGCATAGAAGTTTATTTTCAAGAAGGAAAGTATATGTAACTGGAACATGAGTATTTAATTGTAATAATACTTTGCTCTTCCTACATCCTCTATTGCCAACACTTTCCTTTAAAAAAAAAATCACTCATACAGAAAGCTTACAGGGTGCATTAGTGCATTAGTGAGATTAGACTAGGGTGTTCCAGGTTAGGAAACTAAAATCTCAGTGACATAACCTAATAAAGTTTACTACAATGCTAGGGCCCATCCTGGCAGCCCCTATCAAAACAGTGACTTAGAGATGCATCTAGCTTGCATATTTTGTTTGCATCAGCTTCCAGGAGTCAAGTTAGGAGAGGGAACTTGAAGGAACACACTGACTCTTCCATGCTTTGGCAGGAAAGTTGCATACATCAGTTCTGCTCACAGACCACTTGCCAGAAGCTAGTTAAGTGGTCCCACTTATCTTCAAGGGGAGGCTGAAAAAATTTGAAAACACGTGGTAACTGTGTTTGGTAAGGGTAACTGTGTCTGCAACAGGCAGCCAGTGTTAGGATAATCCAACAATATTTATAACAAGAGAGGCATAATGAGAGTATTTTCTATCTAAAGAATGCTTAACTTTCAGAATAGAAGAAAAGCATGTTTATCATAAGGGAAACATGTTTTCCCATCCATCAACATTGATATAAAGCATTGAATTCCAAAAACTGTCAGTAAATGGCTCATTTTAAAGAAAAATTGCTGAGCAAGATGTAATTTGTCCCTTTTCAAGTCATTAAAGACATCCAAGAGCTTTCTTTTCTTTTTTTCCCTTCCATTTCACTCCTTTTTACCCACTTCCTAGAGCTTTCATTTAATTTATCACCTGCCCAAGGAACAATCTCAACATTTCTGTCCTCCAAACCGTATCCCTCACTTTAAATTGAAGTTCAGAGCCCATCTCAGGAGAGCTTCTCAGGGGAAATTTCTCTCAATTAACTTGGGCTCATTCTTTGATCTGCACAATTCCTTCTTTATCGCTTTATGTCAGAATATTCATTGACTACCTACCTATCTCATCTCTTTTGAAAGACTATTAAATTTTCAGGGCATACGTCAGGTCTAATCTCAACAAGATACTTTCAGTTCCTATTATAGTGCTAAGCATCAGTGCGTACTCAGGAAATGTCATTGCCCTATTTACAAGGACTTGAATTTCTATGTATAGGTTTTGGAGTCCTCTGCTTGAATGTAGTAAATTATTTGAATAATTTCCTCCAGTTGTTCAAATAATTATATTTCAATGGATGAGAAATAAATCATTTAGAGCGTCTATTTTTATAGTTGGTCTTCAGCTTTGTAATAAGAACAAAATGGAAGAAATGTTGATACTCTAAGACACTAATGTAGTCACTGGATTCCAAAATGTATTGTGAGTAATTCTAAAGAACAAATGTAATTAGCATTAACCGGCAAATAATAAACACAGCACTTATCTTCAGGAAACAGTATGTGGAGAATGGAGAGGGGCGTTTGGGAAAGTGTATTGCCAGGGATAACCTCTGGGCTTATTTTCCAGCTGTAGGGGCGTTTGCTGCAAATTCTGTGGCTCTAACTGGGTCCTGACCTAGTTCTGTTTATGCTCTGGCAATAGTCTATCAAGTTATAAAACAGAACCCTTTGCCTCATTTACTTGTAAGTATTTGCTCGCTTTGTATACTTTTTTCATTTTTCCGGGATCATAAAAATCATCAGTCTTTCTTCAACTAAAGAGTAGAAAAATAATGCAGCAACTGCATCTTCTGAATTAGTAGTTCTTAACTTTGGACGTCCATTAGAATCACCGTAGTGTTTACAAATACATCTTTGCTACCCCCTGCACCCTAAAGATTTTGTTTTAATTGATCCAGGGTAGAGTTGGACATCAATATTGTTTTTTAAGTCCGTTCACCCTTTTCAAATGTAAGTTTGGGTCTTTTTATGCCCCAGATCATTTATTATGAAACAACTAGCATTTTCCACCTTTAAAAATTGTGCCATTATAATTATATTGTTGACACACCTGGAAATGGTGCTGTTTAAAAATGTTGACTTGTGTATTTATACATGAACAGTATATATGAATTCATTAATCTTACCTATAACTTTGTTACTTGGCTTTTTGTTTATATACCCACTCACTATCTCCAGTTCTTTAAAAACACCTGTGATAATAAGATCAGAAGGGAGCAGAAGTGACCCTGAATCACTCAGTTTCAGGTTCATAAGCAATGGGAATCTCATGCTACCTGTTGCCTCTCAATAAATGAAACATGAAATCCATTGCACTCTGGGAGGTTAATGTAGTAACCATTGTCCAAGGGGGATCCATTCTGGGCTGTCTGGCTTTGGGCAGTCCTTAAACCAAAGAAGTACTAATTATGGAGTTGGGGGCTGGAGACAAGGAACAAAACATCCCTATGTTCCCATTCTCACTGGAAGACTCCAATCTGTTTCTGGAACCCCACTCATATCCATAAATGAGTTTAAACTTGGTCCTTAGGCAAAAGTTCTTAACTCCCACCCTCATTTTTAAATCCACCAAGTTGAATGTCACACCATGACATGTAGCTATCTATTTAGACAGAAACAAATGTTCTAAAGACCCAGCAGAAGATCTGGCTCCCTTTCTTGGGATTAGCTGGAATACATGGAATCTATTTCAAATCCTACCCAAGAATCAACCTCATCTATTTTAGTTTGATACTTTAGTTTCTGAGAGTAGAGATAAATAAATGCAACTGGAATGTGTACAGGTAATAAAAACAACTGGGATTTCATAAAATCTACTCCTCCCCAGATTTATTTACTTGACTATTTGTGTGTGTATGTGCATGTTTTGAAAGATTATTGAAATTCACAATAGCGTAGAAAACAGAAATGTATGAGCAAAACATATGTGCATTGCAAATATGATTCTGTAGTATTCCTTTGTAAAGAATCAATTAATAAAAATCTTTATAGATTTTAATTTTTCCCTCTCCCCACTATCAGAAAATATCTAAAAAGTATGGCAGAAAATAAAAAGCATTGTCTCAATTTCTGAAGTTTTACATTGTGTATTATCACCATGGGTAACCTTCATAATATTTCAAGTTTCGGAGGTAACAGAAATTATTTTCTTAACATAAAACAATAAAACCATAGGGAGTTAATATGAAATTTCAAAGTTTTGATTGGATAAAAACTGCAATTTTTGATGAAGGACAAGTAACTGAGAGTCAAGTGAACTATAGTATAACCTTTTGGAGGGAGCTTTTCCAGGCACCATATTGAGGAAGGTAAGAAACATAGAGGAAATCACCTACTTAAAGCCTGAGCTTGTTATGAAGTGATAGCTGACTGGGTTCCATCGTCCCGGTGGACTGAAGGTTACCTAAGAGGCAAGAAGTCAAGAGAAGATAGACCGAGAATCATCAATTAGAAAGAGGTCATTACACATAGATACATGAATATATCAAGTCAGGATGGCATAATTGAAATCAGGATAGTATACAGTCAGGATGAGAAGTTGGGAGCATTGGAGCATGAGCTAGGTGGTGGTCAGAAAAAGAGGAGAGGGAGGGTCAGAAACAAAAAGGTGAAGTTATGAGAAGGTGGCAGGAATGAATAAAGGGAACCCGCAGCTCTTCTGAGGAACTATTTTTTAGGAAGCCAGACTGCTGCTGGGCAGAACCCGTAAGTAGGCAGAGTTGGACAATGTTTTTCTTCTGGTAGCTTTGGGGAGAATAGGCTCCTTAAGTGGATTTTCAAAGCTTTTTTAAATTGACTAATCATACATAACGTGTACTAGTAAACCTCAATATTTGCTTTGTTTGAGTTTATATTTGCATGGGTATATCTAATATAAATATTTAAAGTTTTCAAATTGTATTGACTTTAGCATTCGCCTGTTTTTCTCAGTGGTGAGAGCATTAGACTGCCATCCAAAGGGTCACAGGTTCGATTCCCAGTCAAAGGCACATACATGTGTTGCAGGCTTGATCTTTCACCCCTGTCAGGGCATTTGCAGGACCCAACCAATAAGTGTGTCTCTCTCACAGTGATGTTTCTCTCTCTCTCTTCCTCTCTCTCTCTTGCCCTCCCTTCTACTCTCTCTAAAAATTAATGGGAAAAATATCCTTACTTGAGGATTAACAAAACAAATTGTATTGATTTTAAAAGTTTGTTCTCAATTTCTATAGTTCCCAGTTTTCTTCTTGGTAATGTACATCTGAATGTGGCTGATAAAAAGTTCAAACTTCTCCTTGAATATCTTATCTAACCAAATGAGACCATCACTTTGAACAGACCTTCAAAGAATGAATTCAACCAAGGGTATTTTTCCATAGGTAGCAGGATCTTCTCATCCTCTTGTGAGTCCAGGTACTCACTGGTGCCAAGAGATAACAGCAACTCAGAAGGGGATACATTTTTGTGTCTTTCCTCCTTCCAAACTACTGACCCTATTATAACAGACTGGAGGCCTGGTGCATGAAATTTGTGCACTTCTGGGGGGTCCCTCAGCCTGGCCTGCACTCTCTCACAGTTCAGGAGCCCTCGGGGGATGTCTGACTGCCATGGAAGAAGGAGAGGCTCCTGCCACTGCCGCTGCATTTGCCAGTTGTGAGTCCGGCTTCTGGCTGAGTGTCACTACCCCTGTGGGAGCACACTGACCACCAGGGGCAGCTCCTCCATTGAGCATCTTCCCCCTGATGGTCAGTGCACATCATAGCGACTGGTTGTTACATGGTTTGGTGGATTTGCATATTAGCCTTTTATTATATAGGATAATTAGCCTGAAGGAGTATGGCAGTAAAACCTATGTGCTATGGAATTGCACTAATTGGCTGTATAAAGCATCATTAAGACTGTCCTGAAACTCCAAACACAAGACCTAAGGTGTAGACATACAAAACCTGCTGCTTCAGGTTGGCAGAGAAGCTACCAATATATTGGCAGGACCTGGGGCCGTCCGATTTCCTCTGGGCCCTGTCTAATGTGGTTCTCTGGGTAGGGTCACATTATGACACATATAGGTCCTGGGTATCCTGTAACTTTTACAGTATAAAAAAATGGTTATATTTTTACTGAGATAAAAGAAAAATATGTGAATATTATATGTTGCAATATTTTCTTCTACCTAAAACTCTACTCCTTTTCTTCTGACTTTAAAGAAACTTGAAGCATTTCATGGGATCAAAATGTACTGTTAAACCAGGCAATCTGACTGATGCATCTAATGGGTAAAATGTTTGTGCCTCTAAGTCCATGCCTCCTCATCTTGCCAGCATACATTTATTGTGCTTCCTGGTCTGCCTTTGATTTTTTAAATGTAATTCAACTTTAGGCTTCTTTTTTTTTTGGAGTAAAATAGGCTCTTTTCTGTTTATGAGGTTATTTCTGAGTTGCAAAAATAAGACCTCACCCCACCCATGTTTTCAGTAATCCCTGTTTACCCTCATTCAATCTTGGCTCTGACAATCATAGAGACAAAAAATATAAGGAAACATCTCTTTTTTTTTTTCATTTGTAGTTGTGTAAACCTTAGATGTAGACATTAATTGCTCCAGATCTGTCAGGTAGATGCATTCCTTTTGTTTTGCTTTTCACTGAACAGAACAAGCCTTTGCTATCCTACATTGTTTTATAACGTCAACAAGAGCAGTGAAATAATATGAACACAATGAAAAGGTAAAGTGAAACGCGGCAATGAAATAACTAGAGGCACAAAGTGGCTGAAGCCTGTGGAAGACAGAAGCAACAGAGAGAAAAGGGACCATCAGAGAGACATAGACAAGAGGCAGAAAGAAGGGACACCGAGGAACTGATACTGATATGGGAGAAGCCTAGACGAAGAGAGTAGATGGTGCTAAAGGAGATAAAGCATGGATTTCCATCTTTCAACTATTTTCTTCCTAAGAACCATCACTTCTAACCACCTAAAAAGTCAAATTGAAGGGGAGGAAACATAGATCTCACCTTTCAAAGAGAAGTGGTTAAATTATTTGTGGACATATTTTAAACTACCACAGATTTTAACTAATCCTTGAAACCATTATTTTCTATCTCAACGGAATGTTTCTAAAACTGTTAGTCTCAAATAATACTACTCAGCCTTCTCTAAAACGACAGAGCCTTCCCTGTCACTGTGCACCTTTCTGATGTAGAAAAGGAATTAATACTCCATGAAAGTACCTTCAAATTAAGAAGCCTGCACAGCCTGGTTATGGAAGTGGAACTATTATTGAGCAAATGCCCACTTAGTCAAATGCCTTATTGTATCCATGCTATAGATCGCAAGATATAAAGGCCAGTGTAGTCAATATAATAGTTCAAAACTCTTAAAAATTATTATGCCTGTGCACATTAGTAAGATGCTATGCTAAAGCTACAGGGTTAGGAAAGCACTTTAGTAAATTATAATAGGGTTATTTCAAAAAGAAGCCTTCAGTACTATTCTCATGATTTCTTAGGATTCATTCTTCTGTGACCCCTCCACATTTCAGTTGAACACAACTCAGTATATATAATTAACAAAATGGTCCCTGATTAAATAATAACCTGTGAACTCCTCTGAGAAGACATTATCTCTTACTACCTACAGTTCTTACTTGTCTTAAATATTTTCCAGAGCCTTAATTATATCCTGTGTATTAATGGTCTTGAACTGGATGAATGGATGAATGAATGAGTTTACTCTTTGCAAATGATTTCATACCCATTATTCTGGTATTCCAATGTTTTAAATATAGTCATAAAGATTGTGTCATTCACCTGTGTTTGTGGTTGATAGTCAAAATTTCTATTTCAATCAGTGAAGGTTACATGCTAGTTAGTATACTTAAGAAGTGAGTGCTACAATCTTTATCACTGTAAAATTCAAAATACAAAGTTCTGTTTAGAAGTGTGGTGAGAGGTGATATACTGAATGAAAGTCCACAGAAATGCAGATATCTCATTTATGGCAAACGCGTGAGTTGGGAGGTGAGGTACCCTGAAAGGAAGAGAAATGTTAGTTCCTATCTCTGCCCTGCTGAAATTGGACCTGAACTTTTTTGCTGGAAAGAGGGACCCATCTGAGGAAAGGAAATTATATAGCCATCTAGCCTTGTGTTAAGGATAGAGTAGGGTTAGAGTGATGAAAAGAGATCTGTTTGTAATGCAGATTCAGAAATAAAATCATAATTCAAGGCCCAGGGGATTTCTAGTTATCATTGTATTAGGGGTCCAGTGCAAGAATTTGTGCACCTTGAAAGGAACTGTGGGCCACGAGGCTGCTGTTGGCACCTGTGGGCCACGAGGCTGCTGTGGGCACAGAGGCGTATCTCAGCCCATCCTCCATACCCCCACCTGGCTCCTCCCACCATGGCCCCCAGTCCCCTGTCTGCCTGCAGCCCCACTCCCACTGCCACAACTCCATGCACTGATGGTGCCAGCCCTGCTCGCACCCACAGAAGGAATGGATTGATTGGGGCTGGCACCAGCAGCAAGTGAAAGCAGGGCTGTGCTCGCAGTGGGTGCAGGTGGCGGTTCCAGTGCCGGCAGTGGGTGCAAGCGAGGCCATCGCCGGCAGTGGGTGTGAGAGGTGGCTTCCAGCCCTTATCGCCTCTCAGGAGCAGGGGGAGGTGGAGAAGCCCTCAGGGGTGAGTAAGGCCAGCAACTGCTGCTTGCACCCACTGAGGGCGCTGAGCAATCGGGGCTGGCATCAGGCGCTGACAGCTGGTGCGAACGGGGCTAGTGCCAGCATCAGGTACAAGTGCCCAGTGGGACTGTGGCACACGGAAGCAAAGAATTTTCAATAACCACCAGAGACTTGCCCTGATGACAGTGACAGGCGCCCCACCTTGGCATGGTGTCCCCACTCACCTGATCCACCATCCATCCCACTGCAGCTGACACCTGCCATGTTCCTTGCTCTGCTGCCTGCTGCCGATGTCTGCCAAGTTCCACATGCATGCTCCTCTGGAGGTAGGTGCACATTATAGCGGACAGTTGTTTGGTTGTTCAGCTGTTCAGTTGTTCCACTGTTCGATCTATTTGCATATTAGCCTTTTATTATATAGGATAAGGAAGTCACTATCTGTAAAATAGACAATGACTGTAAGAACATAGCAAGATTCTGGGATTTTGTAACTTTTCTATGCTTCTTATTTTTATTTTTCTCTGTTAGTTTTTCTGCTCTGATTAATAGCAAAAAAGTTTTAAGCTAAAAATTACTGTAGCATAGCCAGTAACTTCTTCACTGTGGCGTTACCTTGTGACCCACTTCAGAGGGCAGGCTTGGGTGAAAAAACAGGTGAAGATATAGAAAGGTAGAAAAACCAAAACAGATGGACTTTCAGGTGACTGCTAAGGACAAAGACATAATTTGTTGAATAACTGTATAAAAACAAAGGACAAATAAGCAAATGGCAAAGACAACACACAGGCTTATTTGTATCTCCCTGACTTACACCTCTTAGCCATTGATCATGATTTTAGGAGCAATTTCCTCCTCTCAGCAGCTACTATAGTGACATCATAGGCAATGACAGTTAACTAAGGTGACTTAAGAGCCAGGGCAGAAGCCCAAAGTTCCCACAGACTCCTACTCTCTTTTCCTTAAGCTTTTTTAATGCTGCCAGTTGGGCATCTGAGTGTTTCTTCTTCTCAGCTGTCACCTTCACTGTCCAGGTGGGTCTCTGAGGCCCCGCCGACATTAGCACCCCACCCCACCCCCACCCCCACCCTCCAACAGCCATGGGTTGGTCAGGGCATCTAGAAGGAACTCCAACTTCTGTTGAGTTCCTTCTCCTTATCCTGACCCTAACAAGAAGTGGGGAAAATAGTACTTTGTGGGGGAAAAAAAAACCCCCAATATGTGGCTTATTTTAGAAACATGTCCAGAGCAAGAACTGGCTGTTTGGCAACAGTATATCTCCTTTTAATTACTAAAGGTAAACTATCCCTCTAGCCAGAAAGCCTCTGTTGTATATCACATTAGTGCTTTCAGACAGAAACATCAATTGCTTTTACTTTACTAGCTCAGACATGGCCTTTTTTTCCTGTTGAATTATATAGGCCTGAGCGCCGGAACTGATATAAACGCCAAGGCCTGATCCTCGGAGCACTTCATCTTCAGATCTTTGTCTTTCCTTTACCTGCTGTAATAGGCTCTTGTGACTAAACTGTCTCCTTAACTCTCCAACCTACAATTAATTCAAGCAATCATCTACAGTCAAGGACTGAAAGACATCAATTTAACTTAAGTCAATGTAAGGTTTAGCCCCTCTGTAAGTTATTAAGCTTTGGAAGAAAGATCTATCTAGTCTCTTGTGCTTTTATATCATTCACAGCATCCAGTGGCGCAATCACTGAGGATGTATTGTTGAAGGTCAGGGATTCCCTGGGATCAGCTGCTCTGCTTGTGCAGTGTTCTAGTTTGGGAATGGGCCATGTCTGTTTGAGGCTGGGGTGTCCTTTGTCCAAGGGGGACAGAAATGTGTAAATCAGCAAAAGTATGCCAACTCGGGACACAGTTACTCTAACTAAGGTGGTTCCTTAGATTGGAGAGAGAACAGAAGCCAGGGAACAGAGTTCCAGGTACGAGATGGGAAAACAGGCATTGACAGGGCCTCAAGCTAAGGTTTTTGTTTGTTTGTTTGTTTTTTGCTTACCCACAATTTGACCTTTTATCTATAGGAAATAGTTTACACATATACATTTGAAATCTTAAGAATCAGTTTCTGGTTGAAATCTGGAAAAAAAGTCTCAATTTGAGTAATTCCAAATAATACCAGTGTACCTTAACTTTAATTCACATTTAAAATATTGTATACATTAATAAGTAGTAAGCAAACATCCATGCATTTTATTGTATTTTTATTTTTTTAAAATACATGTTTTTGTTTATTTCAGAGAGGAAGGGAGAGGGAGAGAAAGATAGAAGCATCAATGATGAGAGAGAATCATTGATTGGCTGCCTCCTGCACGCCCCCACCGAGAATTGAGCTCTCAAACCAGGCATGTGCCCTTGACCAGATTCTAACCTGGGACCCTTTAGTTCACAGGCCGAACCAGCTAGGGCTATTGTATTTTTAAATGTTTCATTCATTTTAATGCTCAACTCTCCTTACTCCCCATTTTCTACCTTCCTCTCTGCCTTGTAAAACCACATTTTCACATATTTCCCCATGTCCATATGATAACACCGAAGCATATATAAGTATCCCCTATCAGAGACTCACACACATAAACAATTGCAGAATTTTAGTTATTATTTTATTATTTAATTTGCTCAAAAAGATTGTCCACTGCTTATCTGTTCCTATTTTCACTAAATAACAAATCATAGAAATCGCTCTAAACCAATTACTCATTGGCATAGCTTTAATTCATTCTATTTTAATTGCTATAAAATAGTCTATGATAAAAATTTACCATATTTTCAGTCATTCTTCTATTGAAAGCCGTTCCTTCATGTTTATTATTTGGATAATATGAACACAGTGCATATTAGCACTATGTTCTTTTATGGTATGGCTAAAAAAAGAGAACATTTCTGTGTCAGAGGATAAATGCATATTTATGTTTAATAGACATTGCATTCCTAAATGTCTTTAATACTTTAGATTTCACACTTGTCAATCAAGTTATCACCCGTTCAAATTATTGTCAATCTCATGGGTATAATGTGATATTTCTTAGTTTACTCTGCATTCATCTGAATAACAGTTTTAGCATCATTTTCATATACTTGATTATTTGGAGATAAGCTCTGTGAATTGATTGTTTATCCGTTTTTTCTATTGAGCTTCTATTCTCATCTGATAAATTTTTCATGTCCTATATGTATGATACAAACCACCATCTGTCTGTACTCTCCAGTGCACATCCCTTCCCCCCAAATATGTTATATGTCTTTTTATTTTGTAATCTTTTCCTACAAGTTTACACTGCTTATCTTTTCTGGCTTCTGGTTTTCGCTTGGTTAAGAAGGTCATACTTGCCATTAGCTAGTGTATATGTAGTCTCCTGGATTTTTGTACAGCTGTTTTTGTTTTACTTTTTACAAATAAGTCTTTCATTCATCTGACAATTGGTTTTTTGTACATGATATAAGATGCAAATAGACTCAAAGAGAAGGCAGGAGAGGATGGGCAGGTGTGGGAAGATAAGAGATCAATCAAAAACTGTGTGCATATAAGCATAACCAATAGACACAGACAATTGGGGGAGTGGGGGTGAAGGCCAGGGCTGGAGAGCTGGGACAGGCTGGGAGAGGACAATGTGGGGAAAGGGGGACATACGCAATGCTTTCAACAATAAAGAAGTTTTTTTTAAAAAAGATTCAAATATATAACTGATTGTGCCAGGGCTAATTACTAATGATCCATTTTTCCTTGTGAAATGAAATACTACCTTGTCAAAATTAAAATCTTTTATTATACACTACAATCAATGTATAGATTCCCTTTATTTCTATGGATTTATTTGCCTATGTTATGTTGATAAAAAAATAATTAGCTATCAGTATTTCATAGGTTTACTATGGTTATGTTCTGTTCTCTCTTACTATTCTGAGAGAGAGAGAGAGAGAGAGAGAGAGAGAGAGAGAGAGAGAGAGAGAGAGGGAAAATCTATTCTGGCATATACATTTAAGATTTAAGGTAGTATTTTTTACAATTTTGAAAATCCCCATTGGGATTCTGATTGGAATTGAATTAAGCCCACATATTAGTTTTAGAAGCATAATTTTTATTATAGTGTTTCTCATCCAAAAAACTGATTTGCCTTTCCATTTGTTGAGACATTTGTTTTATGTTTTTTAATAACATTTTATATTTCTTTTCATGTAGGTCCTAACCATTAAAATATTTTTCTAAGTATATGAAAACATATAAGTATACTTTATGACAGTTAATTCCAGCAAATTTTATAGAATCTATTGCAATAAGTCAGATATATGATTTTGTGTGTGTGTCTATATGTATTGTTCTGAGAAGGCATATCCATTTCCTTTACATCATAGTTTAAATATTGGTGAAGATGTAGAGAAAAAGGAACCCCTGTGCACTGTTAGTGGGAATGCAGATTGGTGCAGCCACTGTGGAAAGCAGTATAGAGTTTCCAAAAAAATGAAAAATGGAACTGTCTTATGACCCAGCCATTCCACTTCTAGGAATTTATCTGAAGAAACTTGAAACACTAATTAGAAAGAACATATGCACCTCTATATTCATTGTAGCATTATTTACAATAGCCAAGATTTGGAAGCAGCCCAAGTGCCCATACGTAGATGAGGGGATAAAAATGCTGTGGTACATTTACTTGGCTGTAAAAAGAAGGAAATTTTACCCTTTAGGACAGCATGGATGGACTTGGAAAGTATTCTGTTAAGTGAAATAAGCCAGTCAGAGAAATACAAGTACCATATGATTTCACTCATATGTGGAAAATCATGAACAAAATGAACTAACAAGCAACATAGAGAAAAAGTCATGGAGCGGGGGCAGGGAGAAGCTGGGTAGAGAGGGTGGAAAAATTCAGAAAATAAAAAAATGAGAAAGAACTCACAGACATGGACAACAGTGTGGTAATTGCCAGAGGGAGAACAGGTGAGGGGAAGTAGAGAAGAGTATGGGAGGATAAATGGAGCTAGATGGAGACTTGATTAGAGATGGTGAACACACAATACAGTGTACAGATGAGTTGTTGTAGAATTGTACACCTGTATAATTTTGTTAACTAGTGTGACCTCAGTGTTAACTAGTGTGGTTCAGTTGGTTGGAGCGTCGACCTGCGCACTGAAAGGTTGCAGGTTTGATTCCTGGTCAGGACACATATCTAGGTGGTGGTTGATCCCAGGTTTGGTCTTTGTTTGGGGAACATGCTGGAAGCAGCTGACCAATGTTTCATTCATACTTTGATCTCTCTCTCTCTCTCTTTCTCTCTTCCCCTCTCTCTAAAATCAGTCAAGTGAATCTACCAGTGAGAGTAAAAAATTCAGTAAAAGAAAAACAAATAGATATATAACTGGAAAATAAATAAATAAATTCTACGTTCTTCTTCTCTCCTATCTATAATTATCTTAATGTGGATAGTTTATAACCCCATATCTCTTCAACCTGTTCTATTCTGGAATAAATGGCCTTATATTATTCATCTCTGCATATGCTCAATTACCTTATTAGTAAGTTGTCCTCTTTCCCAAAGGAGATATTACAATCACTAGTTCTTCTCATTTAGGACCAGAACCTGAGTCCCCAACTGACCCTTAGAAGCAATAAAGATTCCATGCTTTATAGAGTAGACTTCTGTCTACTTGTCTCTGTCTTTCTGTCTATTTCTATCTGTCATCTATCGCCTATCTATATGCATGTGGTTGATCTAAAATACATAGTAATCTCAATTTCAATTGAAGTTTATACACAAGCTAGAGGCTCAGTGCACAAAACTGTGCACAGGTGGGGTCCCTAGGCTTGGCTGGTGATCAGGGCTGATCAGTTCCCTACCTCCCTACCTCCTCCTTCCCTCCACCATGTGGTTTCCCACCTCCCCGCCTCCCCACCTCCCTGCCTCCTCCCTCCTCCTCCCCTCAACACCTGCTTCCACCACCACCCACCCTCAGGTTCCCTGTCCCAGCCCAGGATCCAGCCCTGATTGGGAAATTGAGGCCTGCCAGCCAGGGGGAGGAGCCAACTGCCACCATGGTGGACGGGTAGCAGGCTGATTGGTACCTGATGGCTCGGGGAGGAACAGGGGGGAGGGACCCAGGAGGTTGGCTGCTGGCACCAAGAAGGGAGACAGCCATCGGCCCCCCTGGGAAAGGGGCTGCATCTGTAGCCACCCACCCCCGGTTCCCCACCCAGCTGGGGGACCTGGCCCCAATCAGGCAATCAGACCTTCTGGCTGGGGGAAGGAACCAGGAGGCACCATTGGTGATCAGGGTCTGCAGGCTGGGGGCAGCTTCTGTGTTGAGCGACTCCCCCTGGTGGTCAATGCATGTCATAGCAACTGGTCATTCTGGTTGTTCCGGTCATTCCAGTCGTTCTGTCGTAACAGTCGCATATATATATTGTCTGATAGATCATTTAAGAATACTGAATTTTGGAATTTGTACAAGAAGAGGGGGAGAAAAAATATAAAAATTATTCTAAGCTCCAACTAAGAAAATATGCAACAAAGAAAATGCCCTGACCGGTTTGGCTCAATGGATAGAGTGTCGGCGTGCAGACTGAAAGGTCCCAGGTTAGATACCAGTCAAGAGCATATACCTTGGTTGTGGGCACATCCCCAGTAGGAGGTGTGCAAGAGGCAGCTGATTGATGTTTCTCTTTCATCAATGTTTCTAATTCTCTATCCCTCTCCCTTCCTCTCTGTAAAAAAATCAATAAAATATATTTAAAAAAGAAAATGCATATCTAAGACATAAATCTCACCCCAGCTAGCTGGTGATCAGAGACTGGGTACTGTTATTGGAGATAAAGAATTTGTCCTTCCAGCACTAGCAGAGCCAGACACAAGACACTGAGAACTGCAGTGGAGAAATATTGGCTATTATGTTCCCAGGAGTACAGGAAGCAAATTCTCAAAAGCCCTAACTCCCCAATGGCATTTAGGTTACAGATCCTATAGATCAAAATCTCAAGACACCATGGTTAGGGGGTTCAGGGTTGTGCTGGGAGCTGAGTGGCCGGAGGTGAGATGATGGTAATAAATCATTTCTTTGGGTCTTGAGGACAGCTCTGAGGTTTGTTTCAGTGTTTGTCTGTCTGGTTTTATAAGAAAATGGCCAGGGGTCATTCAATTTAGGGCTCAGGAGCTGAAACAAAACTTAGGTCAAGAGGTTATCTTTAGCCTGCCACAGGTCTGGACCCTGTGACCATTGGAAAGGTTTGGTCTACTGTCTTCTGCTGCCTTGGGGTAAGTCTGGGTCTCTGATGGAGAGAGAGGGGATTCCTAGAGCTAGGACTTAAAACTAAATTGAATTAAAGTGATAAAGACCCTTGGTTTCAGGACCATACAGCCATGCCAGTTAAAACCCTGCTTTGTACTAGTAGCTATTTTGAGTCACAAGCAAAGGAAAAATGCCATAGGAACCGTGACATCATGGAAAATGTATTGATAAGTTTTTACCATTTCAGTGCATGTTAAACCATTTCAATCCAAATGCTTACTCTCTTCTGTGAATGTTTTTCCTGTTCTTGGTACTCTCCTCAGACTTAGCAACTCAGAATAAGCCCTTAAAGAGAACTTTGCCAAATAGTAAAACAAACAAAACCCAACAATCCCTATATGAAGTTTCTGTCTGGCATTTTTTTAATTTTTAATACACATGCCACCATAATATTGCATCTTATATAAAGGTAAAAAGAAAAGCATTTATACATTTACTGAATTAATAATTATATAATCTAAGAGAACAAAAGGAAATCACTGTTGTATGTGCTACACCCTTGAGACTAGTGTGTGGCTACATGGTAAACTTCAATTCTGCCTAGGATATCTCAAGGTCTTTGGTTTGTTCCAGAACACTTTTGTTAATAAATAAAAGTTGAATCAAGCTGGCGGTATAGGTAAAGGCCTGTATTTGCTGCCTCCCACAACCACAGCAAAATTACAAATAAAATAAAGAACAACTATCATCCAGAACCACTGGAAAGCTAGCTGAGTGGAAGTACTACAACTAGAGAGGTAAAGAAGAAAGCACACTGAGATAGGTAGGCGGTGCCGAGGAGCGGAACAGGCTGGTCCAGCACCTGGGTGTGCTGCTTTTTTAATTGAGAGGGAAATTGCCTCTGCAGAGGCTGCCCATGAGAGGCAAGGGGTCCTAGCCCCACACCAGACCTACTGCCCAGGGTCCCAGAGCTGGGGAAAGAAGTCCCTACCAGCCATAAGAACTACATACTGTAAAAACCAGTGCGGATTTGGGCTGAGTGACACACAGGCTGCTGGAGACCCAGCTGCTCCTTTTAAAAGCCTGGCACCATGAACTGAGTTTATGAGCTCCCACTTCCTCTAAGCTCCAGTGCCAGGTAGTGCTCTGGGGGACCCAGACAAATCTGGGGAGAAACTGGACTGTCTGGTATTGGGGCAAGAACACGGGGGGCAGCTTTCTTCCAGAGGGAAGTGCTCACAGCGGACACTGTTCACATGCTGGGACATCCCCAGTGCAGGGCTGACTGGCAGCCATTTCTGTTTGCTCCACCCTGGTGAGTCCCGGAGACCCTGCCCCACCCAATTTACAACCCCACCCAAGCTGTGGGCAGTGGCTTTTTCATATGAATGGTCTGTCCTTTCTCAGGCTAAAAACCTGTCAAACAAGCAGCAGCTGGGTCAGGGAGCCTCAAAGCTGTCAATAAAAGGCCCCAAAACTGGCACCAGCATCAGAA
>NW_006282664.1:482849-484444 GCF_000327345.1 Myotis davidii | reverse complement strand
GAATGAGAAAATGGAGTCTGCCAGTTCAGCTCCTATGCTGGGAACACAGCTCCTGTTTCAGCCTGACAGATGAGCTGTTTTTCTGAGCTTACTGATTACTGTTGGTGTAGAATTTTCTTGACTCTCTTGCTTCTTCCTTAAGCAAGCTTAACTGGTTCCTCAGGTCTGGAATTCTTAACCGAGATTTCATTCAGGTGTCTGGATATTATTCAGATAGTTATTCTGACACACGGGGTAGCAGCAGAAACTTCTCTTTCTATCTCAGCCCAGATGAGACTAAATGAGGGCCAAACAAGAAAAGAGCTGAAGTCAACCGCTGTCCTTTGATTTGAAACTAAATCACAGCAGTGTTAGCCCTTCTAACTATTTGTATTCTTGAACATTTTAATCTCAACTTGAAAAAAGCAGGGCCTTACTTCATGGAGCCTTCAGACAAGAGTGCTAAATCTTTTTCTTTTTAGTAAAATCGTTTTGTTTGTTTGTTTGTTTTTTATCTTTATTGTTGAAAGTAATACAGATGTACCCTCTATTTCCCCATTGAACCCTTCTAGACTGCCCCTTCCACCACCCCAGGTCCTCACCACACTATTGTCTGTGTCCATGGGTTATGCATATACACATATAAGTTCTTTGGTTAATCTCTTCCCATCCACTCCTGCCTTCCCTTGGAATATTTAAGTTCATGGGTCATATATAATTATTCTAAAAACAGCAGAAAGAGATAGAAACAGACAGAAGAGAGAGAATTGAAATTATACTTTATTCTATAGATTTGTTTTTCTTTTACCTCTTTACAATACTTGAATATGTGCAAATTCTTAAAATTGTACTTATCTATACCTAATTAGATATTGTAATTATAGTACTCTTAACAGATGAATCTAGTCCCTGAATCAGCTATTCTTGAAAAATGTTACTATGGCCATATTCTGAGTGTAAAGGGGTAAAGGTTAGATAAACACTGGCATGAGGGAAAATGGAAGCACTCCAGCTTGAATGTAAATTGCCAAATTTGCTAGAGTAGAGGGAATTTAGTAAGCTTCTCTGGCAGTGAAACTCTTCTGCATAACTTTTACAAGCTGCCAATCCCTGCTCCAGTCATATAATAGAATGTGCATAAAGCAGCACCTGATCACTGAGCTATCAGCAATGAAGTGGATTAATCAAAGGACATTTCATTCAAAATATTCATTGGTTACATAAAATATCACAGGCAATCTTCATGATGTTGACGATGCAGCAATTAACAGATCTAACTGAATCCTGGCCCACAAAGAACTTAGATTCTTAATGCTCATCAATGAAATCATGTTGCTGTTAGAAATAAGATGGACCTCATTCTTCCCCAATCTCATTCAACATAGTAATTGAAATTTATTGCAGAATTTTTTTCTGTAGCTGAAGTAGTACTGATGCAGTTATGCAACCTTCCTATTGGATAATTTCATCTCAAGAAATATGGTGAAAATTTGTATTAGGATGGAACAAATGTGATGAGATGAGTATTGTCATCAGAGATACATATATTACTTGAGCTACCTTTCAACCTCATCTACACTAATAAAAGACAAACATGCAAACTGACTGTACCTTTC
>NW_006282664.1:468559-482806 GCF_000327345.1 Myotis davidii | reverse complement strand
TCAGGGCAAGGTGCCGCCCCCATCACCCCATTGTTGCTGCCACTGCCACTGCCACTGCCACTGCCCTTGGCCCTCACAGCTGCCAAGGTGTTTTCATCAACATGGACTCCAGTCCCTTCATCACAAAAAAAATGACAACTTTCTTTAGGCATTTTCAAGATGTCTCTTTCATAGGATATGACATTTCTTTCTTTCTTTTTTTATATCCTCACCTGAGGATATTTTCCCACTGATTTTTAGACAGCCCTGGCCGGCTCTGAGCTCCTCTCAAGGCTACAGCGTTTCAATTATATAAGGTATATAAATCCCAGAATAAAAAAGAAAAAACGAAGAGGCTGGGAACTTCTGTCACTGGGGAGCTTGGCCAGCCTGAAAACAGCCCTCGGCCCCTCACCCAGATTGGCCAGGCACCCCATTGGGGACCCCCTTCCCTAAAGGGGGTATGGCCAGCCTGAAAACAGACATCAGCCCCTCATCCAGGCTGGCCAAACTTCCATGGGGTGAGGGTCGCCACTGGGGGGTGCTGGGGCCCAGCCCCAGCATGTCCAGGGGTTCCCCAAAGGTGTGGACGGAGTCGGCGAAGAAGGAATGACATGGAGACAGCATTCAGTTGATCAGCCTTTCCAGGATCTCTAGCCACAATCTCCAGCCAAGTTCTGTGTCCATGTTCTCTTGCTAGGTTCTCCAGCCAGGTTCTCCAGGTTCTCCAGCCAGGTTCTGTAGCCATGTTCTCTCCCTAGTTTCTCCAGCCAGGTTCGGTTTAGGTTCTCCAGCCAGGTTCGGTCACCAGGTTCTGTAGCCGGGTTCTTCAGCCAGGTTCTGTCTAGGTTCTCCAACCAAGTTCTGTAGCCAGGTTCTGTCCAGGATCTTTTGCCATGTTCTGTCTCTAGGTTTTGTCTTCTAAGTTCTTTGTGTAGGTTCTAAGTTCTGTGTCTCATTGTCTTGTTGCATCTGTATTTATACCAGTTGATTCTAATCCTATCAATCTCTATTCCAAAGGTTAGGGCGTTTCTTATCTCCATTCCAGGGAGTAAAGATTATGTACTTAAGCATGATTGTTCGTAGTTAAAGTCATTAATTACCCGCCTGGCAGTTAAGAGGTTTTTTTCTCTCCCTAACTTCAGGGGAAAATCCCTACCTGGGGAAACAACCTTTCTCAGAGAGGTGACCTTGGTTAAAACACATAGTGCCAAGAAGGTGACCAAACATATTAAGAACAGTATGCCATATATGCCAGGTCCCTTGAAACACCAAGGATGGACCGGCTCCCGGCAGGGGGGCGGCTTGATCAGCCTGAAAACAGCCATCAGCCCCTCACCCATGCTGGCTAGGCACCAAGCGGGACCCCCACCCTGATCTGGGACACCCTTCAGGGAAAACCAGCCGGCCCCAACCCGTGCACCAGGCTTCTATCCTATATAATAAAATGGTGATATGCAAATTGACCCTAACATCAGAACGACTGGGAATGACTGGTCACTATGACACACATGACCACCAGGGGGCAGACACTCAATGCAGGAGCTGCCCCCTGGTGGTCAGTGCGCTCCCACAGGGGGAGCTCTGCTCAGCCACAAGCCAGGTTGATGACTGCCAGTACAGCGGTGGTGGTGGTGGGAGCCTCTCCTGTCTCCTCAACAGTGCTAAGGATGTCCGACTGAAGCTTAGGCCTGCTTCCCGCTGGCAAGTGGACATCCCCTGAGGGCTGCCAGGCTGCCAGAGGGATGTCTGACTGCTAGCTTGGGCCTGATCCCCCAGGGAGCGGGCCTAATCCAGCAGGTGGGCATCATCCATGGGGTCCCAGACTATAAGAGGGCATAGGCCAGGCTGAGGGACCTCCCCACAAGTGCACAAATTTTTGTGCACCGGGCCTCTAGTTTTATAATAAAAAGGAAAGATGGAGACACAGAGAACTTGATCCAATCACATAGCTAATTAGTTAATTAGCACAATTGGAGCTATAGTCCAAAATTCATTGTATATAATTCTTTGCTTGAGAAAGTTAGTAGAAATGGCAAAGACTTAAAGACATTTTACAAATAAGTTCCTTTTTATATCAGAATTTGCCAACATAATTCAACCACATAATGGTATCTTTTGAACAATGTTAATTTGGGGGCAAGAAGAAAATTAATTAGTGTGTAGGAATGCAGACATTGAGTGAGAGGTAATTAGAAGTCAATATGATGTCAGGTAGAATCTTAAGGAAAATGAAAGTAGGGAGACAGACACTGAATTTGTCCTGAAGGCGGTTGTCAATAATCAGCAGCAGAGAAGAATACATTTTGGTCACCTGGGACACTGTCTTTGGAAAGTGAGGCATAATGATATAATGGGAAGTCCAGAGGGGCTAGAGTTATGAGAAAATTGGGGATAAATATTAGAAAAGCATAGCAATTCTAAAATAAATCATTGAAAAGGTGATAAGATATAGCAAGCATCCCAAAGAGCTCATAGATTGATAGATTGGATGAAAAACCAAACAAAACAAAAAAGCTCACCAACCAACCAAACAAACAAACAAAGAAACAATAAAAATAAAGTTCTGAGAAGGGAGTTAAATAAATTAAAATGAAGACAGGACTATGTATTACTTTTCAGCAAAAGCTTTAATGTGCAGTGGAGAATGGAACAGAGTTGCAAGGGTTAGCAAATCTTGATTTTGAACATTGGGAAGAACTACATTGTCTTTAAAGTAGCAAGCAAATAGAGGAAAGTTGAGAACCTCAATTAAGCAAATATAGAATCCATTCAAACTTCATTTTAAACATAATTCCAAACTTTGATGCTTAATCTTCTATTCAGTTTTTTAAAAACATGAACCTTTCAGTTTTTATTTCATGTGATTCCCTGCAGAGCCCTACCAAAAAGGATCACTTAAGCCTTGATTCATTATCATGCATAATGCAAGCATTCCATTTAGCAAAGAAAAATATAGTGCTTTTAAAAAAATCCACAATAGTTTCATTTAAGGGGTATGTTTTTAGAGAAACTCAGTATTTCTTGTGACTTCAAGTGAAATTATTTTTTGAAATCAAAGGAGAGACAAGTTTCTCATCAACACTCATAATAGAAAACTTTCCACCTCAGGCCCTAAAAGAAGTTATTTTCAGTCCTTTTTTTTTTTTTTAACTACTAACTGTGAAGTTTGAAACTAATTTTATTTAGTTTTTCCCTAGTAAAATAAGAACAGTAATTCATTTATTAGTAAAGTATAGCCTTTATGATTATAAAATTAATGGAACTATCCCACCTTCTCCTCACCACATGTGGGCATCCATACACATTGCAGTAAATATAAGTGATTGTTGATGATGGTGGTGGTAATGGTGTATGTGGTGGATGTTTTGCATCTCTTTCCTTTTTCTTTGGGGGACAGCAACACTGATTCCTGGGCATCATCTATTTCTAATTCCATGTGATTCTCTTATATATTTACTAGAGGCCCAGTGTATGAATACATGCACAGGTGGGGGGGTCCCTTGACCTGCCCCGTGATCAGCACCAATCGGGGCTGTCTCACCCAGGGACCATAGGAGGTTGGCCAGCCTGCTGAGGTGGGGAAGGGTAAGGGACTGCAGGAGGTTGGCCAGAATGGGAGGTTGGCTGTGGGAATGTACTGACCACTAGGGGCCAGCTCCTGCACTGAGCATCTGCCCCTTGGTGGTCAGTGTGCATCATAGCGACCGGTCGACGGGTCATTAGGTCATTCTGTTGTTTGGTCATTCAGTTGCTTAGGCCTTTATATATATAGATTGATTTCAGAGAAGAAGAGAGATGGAAAGAGAGATAGAAATATAAATAATGAGAGAGAATCATTGATTGCCTGCCTCCTGCACGCCCCACACTGGGGATCTAGCCCACAACCCGGGCATGTGCCCTTGACCAGAATTGAATGTGGTACCTTTTAGTCCACAGGTCAGTGCTCTATCCACTGAACAAAACCAGCTAGGACTGGTCTGTCAATTTTTGCACTCCTGTGATTGCTATGTTGTACAATAAATGACCAATCAAAAAATAAGCCTCCTAACCACAGAAATTGGCTCAGGGAAAGTCATGTGACAAAAGTTGTACAAATTAGAGTCTTATCTGGCATTTTATATAGGTACTAAAGGAAAAGCTTTATCTTTCCCTTTAAATCATGAGCTATTAAAATATATGCCCCTAGAGCTGCTGGTGAGTATGGCCCTGTCACATAGTGGAGACCGGGAAAAAATTCTCAAGTAGGCACTTTAATCATGTTCTTTCTCTTTATTTCAGTTTTGAAATTGTCGAGTTCCCACTTTATGGAAAATACTAGAAACAGTAAGAGACTGGAAAATAAATATGATGCTACCTCTTTGTTTTCAGTCTAGTTAATAATCTGTGATATTTCAATTAGAAGAGCTTATCCAACAGATCCTAAATGAGAACAAATAGACATACTTCCTGAACTCATGGAGCTTCTAGTTGATTAAAAGAAAAACGTAATCAAGTAGTCACAGAAATATTTAATTAGAAACTGTCATTAATATTCTGAGGCAAATCCAGCATATTTACAAAAGAGGAACCTAGTTGAGGTTGCTGGTGGGTTATGGTGGTGGTAGTAATTTAGAGACTTGAAGGCTAATGTTGGAAGTGGTGAGGCCTAAACACATAATGTTGCTTCCAGGCCCTAAAGAGACATACGACATCATACATAGAACAGGTATGCTGCCTTTGACTAAAATGCTCAGTCTCCACTACCATCTCCATGCCTCACCCTGATACTCTCTGAGGGCCAAAGGAAAAGGAGCAAAATAGTCTGATGCCGAGAGGCTATTGGGACACACTCTGGAAGCCAGTGAAATGTGGACTGAAAAGCTATGGTTCCTATAACCCTGAGATGAGGGGGTGGTGAGGTTAGCAGAGTCATACCTAGGGAAATTGCTTCAGGCCCACTTATGGTGAAGAATTTCTAATAATAATAAAATACTCAATGGGGAAAATAAGAATTATCTTCCCAAATGTAATTAATAATTGGAGAGGCTATCATATATAGTCAGCATATGAAGCTTGAACCACCTCAAAGGAAAGCAGAGAATACTACATTTCTCCTTGAAATATAGTTTCCAGACAATAATCCAGCAAAATACTGAGGAAAAAAAAAAACATTTGAAGGAGCAGAGAAGATATGTCAGATATGTGCACTCAACATAGTCTACCATCTATTGCAGCACTGCTGGTATAATTTTTTTTTGCAATCAATCCATTGGTTTTGGCAAAGGTCCTTACTTGCAGTAAGTACTCAAACAATGTGTTGAATGAGTGAAGGATTACAATTAGAAAAAAAAATCCCCATGCTTATTTTTAGCAGCTTTGCCTAAATTTTTAGGTAGAATGATTTTTTTATCCTAATGTTTTCTTCCTTTTTACGTCCCTTCTCTCTTACCATCTCCTCATCAACCTCTATCAGGAAAAATACATTTTATTTTCTTGACTTATTTCTTTAGTTTAAAAAATTGTATTAATATAAAATAAATGTCAACTATAATTCTAGTTATTTACAGAAGTACCATAGTTGGTTTACCAAGAACTTTTAAGCATCTCAAGTACCATCAGAAAGAAGTTTAATTATTTGCAAACACTTGAAGGATCCACAGACTTAGGCAAATGAAGAATAAGAAATGCAATTCTAAAGAAAAGGAGGGAAATTAATAAAACTACATGCATAGGAGAATAGTTTGATTTTTAAGGCTATCTACAGCTTTAGAGAATATAAGCATTTCAACAATATTTATAATAAATTTCAATGTTAAATATTTCCAAAGAACTCTACTCTCCAACTATTTACCAACCCCCCCCTTTTTTTTCAATTCTCCCTGAGGACATGCTTTTATTGATTTTGAGACAGAGGAATGGGGAGAGCGAGAAGGAGTTGGTAAGTGCCCCAAGCAAGAATTGAACCTATCACTTAGGTATGTGCCCTTACTGGGAATCAAACCTGCAACCTTTCGGTGCCCAGGATGATGCACAAACAGAGCCACCTAGCCAGGGCTCCAAACATTATATTAATTTCTACCTGGAAACAAACTATAATCTGGAGAATACCCATACGGTAAATAAACTTCCTTTGTTAGACTGAATTTCTCTAAATTACAAGTTGATAGACTTTTTCTATAATTAAAGATAATAGAGAGGGAAAATAATAACTTAAAGTTGAAATTTGAACTTTAAGGAAACTTGATTGAGTCAAATTGTGAAAAATTTACTTATGTGTGGTTATGGGGTTTCTTTTATATTTACATCATACAATCCATGTTTATGCTCTTTGTAATCATGTACAGCTCTTTTCATAACTCCTTCTTTATATTTTAAAAGCTTCAGGAAAAAATGCAAGCAGATTGCAGAGCAGAAAAATTACATTCAAAAGAAAAACGATACACTGTTAAATAGTTTTAAATAATATAAAATAAAAAAATAAACTTTAGAAGGCAACAAGATGGGCATTAGAAAATAAAGAACAGAAACCTTGAAAGGAATAACGAAGCAATGGGTGAACAGATATAGAGGTATTTATATATCCATCCATCCATCCATCCATCTGACTCCAAACTCTCTCTACAATCTAGAATAATATTCCCAGATATCTTTTAGACAAGTCTATCAAGACCTTACAACTTTCTGCCTCAGTAAATTGAAAGCTCTAACTTTCATTTGATTTCCCAAGACAGCAAACTCAGTCATTCTTGATTCGACAGTCTCCTTTGCCACTCATACAAAATGGATCATCAAGTCATATTGATTTTACATTTTAAAGGTCTCATTTGTTTTCCCTTTTTGGAGACACCATCATAGATCATCTCTTGCATGGGTTACTACAATAGAATTGTAACAATTTTCTGATTTTACTTCACAAAGCTCTTCTAATTCATCTTATTTATTGATGTTCAATGTACCTTTCTTTCTAAGAAATAAATCCTTCAAACACACAAGATACTACAGAGTATAAAATAACATAGAACCATGCTTATATATTGTGAATATTTTGCCGTATTTGCTTTGGAAGTTTTTATTTTTTAAAAAATAAAATACTATTGATATAACTGAAGACTCCTTTGAACTCCTCATTCTCATTTCCTTCCCACCATTCCCAAACAAATGCAATTCCCTGAAATTGCTGTGTATTCTTCCCATCTACTTTTTAAAATGGCATTATGTATGTGTACATTCAAAGCCACCATTTGTATAATTTTGTGTATTTTTAAAATAAAACTGCATGATATAATACCATGCATATTCTTCAGCATCCTGCTTTCTTTCCTTAATGTTACTTCATATAACTTCAGCATTCCAACACTCAGCATTGTAAGATGTATTCCTTTTGATACAATTCATTTGAAATGCTGTGTAGTGGTACATCTCCCATCTTTTTTATTATTTATTTTCAGTATTTTATTTTCAGCTTGTTATTAACCATTGCCTCTTCCCAATTGGTTATTATCAGTATTAATAGTAAGAGTAGTAGTTGTACCAATCAGTGATTATTTAAATTTACAAACATGTTCATCAACTTCTTTGCTAGTTGCTCCTAGCATCCCACTTTTTGTTTTGTCAGTTTACTTGTTTGTACATTTTGGAAGAAGTAAACTCTCATAGTCTTTGGCTGAAAGTATCATTCACCCTCTTTCTTAATTGAATCCATGTGAATCAGAGGTGCTCTAAGTCAACATTTTGCCTCAGCACATGATATTATTTCCTGGCCGGCCCCACCCCCGTCAAGCCCTGCTGAGCAGGGGGCACAGTTTCAGGTCCCCCAGCACACCCTCAGGTCCCTCAGCCCAGTGCTGGGGTGGGGGGCATGGTCTCAGGTCGCTTGGCCCGGGATGGGGGCACAGCCTCAGGTCCCCCGTCAAGCCCCATTGGGCAGGGGGCACAGCCTGAGGTCCCCCGTCAAGCCCCACCAGGCAGGGGTGCTGTCTCAGGTCCCCCCGCCTCCGCCCAGCATTATGCAGCCTCATGTCCCTGCTGATCTCTTGTTATGGCTCATTACAGGAACCCCGCCTCCACTGTGGGCACAGCCATCTTGTATTATGGGAACCCTGCCTCCACTGTGGGTGCAGCCATCTTGTGTTATGGGAACCCTGTCTCTGCTGTGGGTGCAGCCATCTTGTGTTATGGGAACCCTGTCTCTGCTGTGGGTGCAGCCATCTTGTGATGGCATGATAGAGTGAGATTCAATTTGCATATTACCTCTTTATTATATAGGATTCTCTGGAAACATGTTTAATTATAGCCTTATCATTATATTTGGAATTTTAAATAAGTGATTATAGGAGGGCATACACATATAGTGGAGTGTATTTTTAGGGGTAAAAAAAAAAATGAGATCCTAAAAATTGGGATAAAAATAATATTCTCTCATAAGTAAAACAGAAAATCTTGCCAACAGGGCTTTCCAGGTAATTATAGATTTGCCAAGAGACTGAATATACACAGCTTTTATCTAGCCTTAGCACTTGAGGTTTTAAACCTGCCCTTTCAAATTGTGAATTCCATGTAGGCAGGAATACATCCGACCACTATTAGCACTAAATAAGCACAGTACTAAAATGTCAAAGGTAATCAAACCATCAGATTATTTGGGCAGTGCTGCCTCACAGACCCTCTGAATTCTGTATTCCTTGGGGATCATAGCAATTGTTAGTAATTGGATACTGTCATTCGATAGGGAGCCCTATACCCACAGCTGAGGGGAATCTGATTTGCACCTTAAATAAAACAGTCAGTTACTTCTTTTGTTACTCTGCAAAGGAAATTAGACCTGAGAGGCAGCAACTGCATGTGATTCTATAATAATGCTGAATGGTGAGTGTGCGTGTGTGTACGTGTGTGGGTGTGCGTGTGCGTGTGCGTGCGTGTGTGTGTGTGCGTGTGTGCGTGTGTGCATGTGTGTGTGTGTGTGTGTACGGTATGCACATAGCATTCTAAAGCAGGTGTAAATAAGTAATCTTTTTACTTATTTTAATTCTATGAAAAAAGCCCGCATTAGGAAAACAAGGAAGAACTAGAAAGAGCTTTGTGAAAGAGCATGGTTGTCATCAATCTCCCCTTCTCATTCCTGTCACCTTTAATTTCAAGAAGCATTGCCATGACTTAAGTGATCCTTCACTCCAGCTCTGTGTTTAGGATATGTGCAATGACAAAGAGCTAAACCTACCACATCTTGATCTTCTCCTAACAACATTTGTCACAATTCAAATAAACAGTTACCTCCTGTGCTAAATGGTTTTCTGGCCTTTGTTCTGACTTTGTTTTCAGTTCTCCTGAGGCTGTTTTTCTTCCTCTGACAATACCAACTGAGAGATCAGGGCTGATCCTGTTCAAACAAAAAGAATAGAAAACATGTCTATAAAAGCAGCTTAAAAATACACCCCCTCCTCCAATATTACTTAGTTTTTCCTATCACCTGTGTTTTCAATTAAGGAAATTAGCTGTCATCCTCATCAGTGACAAATCGGCGAAATTACTGACAGCAACAGCAAGGGGCTGTGTGTTATGTGCTGTTGAGAAGTTTCTGACTCCTGGCGATCCTATGAATGAGTGATGTTACAATGTTCCCTCCTCAGTAGCCTTACTCAGATCCTATAGACTCACACCTATGGCTTCTTTTGTGAAGTCAGTCCATATCATATTTGGTCTTCCTCTTTTCCTGCTGCCTTCTATCCCCCCCTCCCCCCGCCCACCCCACCAAATTACTGTATTTTCCAAAGAACCCTGGCTTCTTAAGATGTGTCCATAGTAATAGTTAATTATGTGCTGGTACAAGTCTTTCATTATGGTGCTATTTTCTTCACCAGACCCCTAATAAAGCATTTCTCAAAGGACCCCTTAGAAGGCTGAACAGAGAGGAGCAGTCTCTCAGGCAGCTCCAGGCGGAATATACTGCTGCAGCCTGTGAGGGGGCATTAATGAGGCTGAGTAATGCAACCTGACAAGGCCTGATGAATGGGACTCTCTGGGGGGATGATCTGACAAATGCAGGCTCCATGACAAGCATGGTTTTCTAAACAATGTGAGGCTTCATTTATCAGTTGATTGGTTATGAAAAAGATCTAGTCCAAAAGGAGGATTGAGATTTAATGAAGAAATTCTCCCCAGTGGTTAGAAGCATGAGTTGATGACATTATCAATGATGGGCTTATTGGTATTCATGACTTCCATCCCAGGGCATCAGAGACATCTCTGGCTACAGAGAATTACCAAGGAATTGCTTAGTGGCAAATTGGGGTGAAAATGGTGTCTCTGGACTTGATATCTTTGTGGTTGCCAAATATGTCTACAAATGACAAAGGTGGAAACTGATGCGATCCAAAACCTCTGGCTTCTAAAATGTGATCCATCACCACAATCTTGACTATGATGTTTTGTATCTTCAGTTTAGAAGAGTCTCTGGTTGTTTTTGCAATGCCCCATACCTAACAAATATAAGCTCTGAAAGACAATTTAGAAAAGGGTCCCATTTACTTGTTTTATTTTCTACATTGGAAACTAGAACCTTGACTATAATAGCTATGTTTGTTTTACTGCTTCAGGCATTTTTATAATAGAAAAAGCAGGTCTTTAAATTAAGATATTGTTGAGGCAATGAAATGTTGTTGGAGATTAAGAAATACTCGTGTGAAATGAAGAGTTCACACAGAGGATCTGGATTTCAGTCTTGAGCTTCCCTGTCTAACAACACTTCACCAGTGCATCTAATGGAACGGTCCTTGTCACAGCATTGCCTGTCTCACATCATTTATAATGGCATGTCAGTTTCTTATATGTCTAGGCCCTTGTTATTAAGTTTGGTATGACTAGTTTTCAAACCATGGGTTTTGTTCTCCTCAGGTCTGCTTTGTAAATGTTGGCCTTAGGTCTGTGTTGTTGCAGCTCTCTATTAACCTTTGTTCTCAATTCATGTCTGCTGCTGGCTTTATTCTCTTTGTGGTATCAACATCATCATCATCATTATTATTATGTTTTTCTTGTTGGGATGACAGAGGAAGAGATGTTTTTTAATCTCTTTGCTTGGAGAATGTGAAGGAAAGAGATGCTCAATTATTGGGAGACTTAGAAGCCATGATGTCTATACATCACTAGTAACTATCCTTCCCCATTGGCAAACGTAGGATTGGCATGGCTGTAGTTAATTTTTAAATTCACTACGCAATCTTCAATTCAATTCTATGCTTAAAATAACATGATCTGCTTGTAGAAATATAGCTGCCTCTCTGTCCTAATTTATTGGAAAGTTAACAAATCCTTTTTCTCCATTTTAAAGTTCCATTTTACTTCCATTTTGAGGCCCCATTTGCATCTGGAAGAAGTTTTTGAAATATTCTATAAATATTTCAAAATATTTTGAAAGAATTCCACATATTCATTCATTAATGTCACAGAATTTATCTCTCACAATACCTAAAAGAAGGAAGATTCAAATCTGCAAATACAGGGAAGATGTAAGTTGGAGAAAATTAGTGTGACTTTACAAAGAAAATTCATACATTTCTGAGTGTAAGTATCTTGATTAATCTACACTAAATTCTTTCAGACCTGAGTTTAAGCCTCTTGACTTCTAAATAAGCACTGTATTGTGTAGCATATTCTATATTCTCCCTAATGACAATGAAATTTTTGAATCTTGAGAAAAGTGTGAAATTAAAATTGTATTCATAGTCCCATTTCAGCTTCTCTCTTTACTTTTTTTCTGAGAGTGTGGAAGATTTTCCACTTCTTCTGGGCTTGTCTCATAAATGCTTTCTCTCGGCATTTAGCCCAGTTAGTCTCATTTTATTTACTTCTACAGAGCATCCCATATAGAGTAAGGTTATTTTGAGACTTTGCAATGAATGAAAAATAAAAAGAATAAAAAATTAAGTGGCTGCAATTATTTATAAATCAAAACCGTCCTTTTAGGCCATTGGTAAAAGGAACACATTAAGCTAATTTGAAAGAGGAAAAGCAATGTCAGTATATAAAGTTGCATGTGTGTGTTTATGATGGGCCAGGTGAGGAAAAGAGAAGATAATCTCTAGGTAACAGGAAACTTTATTGGTTATTTTTTACTTCCTGATAGAGTATCTAATGGGTTCATACGAAGAAAATAACCCAAACCAAACCTGTATAACACAAACTAGCCTCAAAAAAACCACCCTGTGTCTTTTTGTTAATCTCCCTTAGTTTTATCTTATGGTGCCATAAGGTTCAAATACAAATATTCAGCGTTGGAGATTTGAAATACAGAGATAAAATGTGAAAACTGACATAAAATTGCCAACTTTATAACCCGCTACCTGCAGTTATCTGGTCTTAAACACACACACACACACACACACACACACACACACACACACACACACACATACTGGAACTTGTTTTATTTTGTATTTTTGGTTTTGGTCTTTTTTTTACATTCTAAAACTTTTCCTTTCTACCAAAATGATTAACTTTGACGAATGCCCAAGTTTTGGAGTAAAAATGTGGAGACAAAATTTGTCAGAAAATATGGGAAATGTCTATATTTTGCCACAACTAAGCTTTTATAAAAGAATATATTCACTGTGTTTCTGCCTTTGCATGAAGAAGCAAAACTCAGTAAATGTAATGACACCATATGGATTTATTATATAACGTTTGGATCATAGAAAATAGTTGCTACCCATTTTTTTCTGAAATGTTTAACTCAGAGACATGCTGATTAGGAAAAAAATAACCTAAATTTAAGATATGTCAGTATTTTTTTGTGACTTGTCAGTCCTAAGGAAAAACTGACAATGAGTTAGATAGTTGAATACACAAACATGTGCACACATGCAGAGAATTTCAATATTATACGTGTTTACCGATTAACTTCTAGGACAAGTGATTCCAAGAGATTTCTGTCTTAATTTGGGAATCTAAGGTTAATTATTTTATGGTCAGAGCTAGCAGAAAGTTGTTCAATTCCATAAACTATCATAGTAGTTCCTATATCATGCATATGGCATAACCATGTCATAAATCCTCAGCATTACAATATAGAAACAAAATAAATATTAAACGAGTGACATATTTTGCTCGTGTAAATTTGAGCAAATAGAAGGTGGGGCAATAATTATGACTAAAACAGTTAAGTAATGCTAAGAGATTGATAAAATCCAAAATGATGTATAAAATGAAGAAAATTTTACATCTCCACCATTTTAGCAATTTTTACTTTAAAGCATCATCACTGTTCCTGCAGAGAGGAAAGACATGCTGTTTTGGGGGCTGTCTCCCTCTCCCAAGGTAATTTCGTCTAGGCGCAGATTCTGCTCCTCTGATGGCAGCACAGCACTCATTAAATACCAGTCATCAGGCGGAGGTTAGGAGAGAGGAAGCCTGTTCTCCGAAGTAATTTGTTTCAGCAATTCTGCTAGAGCACAGTTCAGAATTATCTTTAATATGAATGAGAAGCTGGAGCCACTTGAGTAGGCAGATGGAGCTTTATTTTCTCCCCCCAGACTATGAACTTGTCTGCTTCTTTATTCTCAGTACATTCATCATCTTGGTTTCTATTTTGTTTAACCTTGTTCTGCCATTCTTTCCAATTACTTGGTTTAGTATCCATTCCAGGTCAACTAATTGGCTTTGCTTAGGCGTCCTTTTCACACATTTCCATCCCATTCCACATGTAATTCAAGTCCCATTAGCTCCCACTTCATTTAAACCAACATAGGGCTCGTGGGAGTAGTAGGACTGTTGGAAACAGGTGCAACTGGCCAGATGGCTGCCTTGCCAGGAGGGCGGAGCAGACTGAGCAACTCCCTTGCCAAGTTCAGACTGTCAGGCTGAGACAGTGAAAAGGGTTAGCTGAGGGCTAACCCCGGATTTAATTGCTATAGTTCTTCTGTTATTGGCTCCTCCAACTCCCGTGCATATTCTTTTCAGGCATACAGCCAACTTTAAGAAATAATCAAATTGCTTCTAAAACAGGCACCCACCACTATAATGTATGCTGACAAGATACAGTTCTAGAGTTTATTTGGGGGCCAACTTGCCTCTGTGATCAATTGTTTATATGTCATATTAACTACTACCCAAGACTGTCACTGTTTTCAACTCAGAGGATACCCATCCTAGACCTTGGATTACTCATTCCTGATCTATTTCTCTTTTATGGACCAGGGCTGCAAAACACAAACTTGTTAATCTTGCCCTGCAAAATCATGAAATTAATCTCTGACTTAAATTTTCCCCAGTTTTCCAGAATATTCCACAAGAAAA
>NW_006282664.1:462053-468371 GCF_000327345.1 Myotis davidii | reverse complement strand
TTTTTTTTCCTCTTTTTAAATTAATGAATTCTGTATATTTGAGTGCTATACAAGGCTCTCTTCCATCCTGTAAAGATGTTTATACTTCATCTTTCACAGTAAACAGGCTAGGTTACAGCCATAGTAATTATTTTGGTGATTACTCCTAACTCTGGTTCAAGTTCCAAGTGCTTATGTAAATTACATGTTTTTATTTTAGCTTATTTTTTGATTGGTAAATTTTTAGGACTGGCCACAGAGTTTTCTGTTATATGAGCTTAAGGATTATTACTCTTTTTCATTTGTTCCATATTATGTTGTTAACTATCTTTTTTAAAAACTAAAATATTCTTGTCTTTTTATCAACTTTTCTGTTCAATTGCTAAATATTCTGATTTGAATTTTCATTAATATATCCTTGAACTATTACAAAAAAACTCAACCTAAGGATAATTGACACAGAAGTCATCATCATGTAATGTTTACTATGTAGTAAATACCCTTCTAGTTAAATCAATGCATTTTGTCAGTCAATCTTCACAATAACCTTATGAAGTATTATCATTCCCAATTAGAGATGCTAATATTGAGGTACAGAGAATTTATGCAGCTTTCCCAGTATTATTGAACTAATTCAAGATGGAAGGAGTTGATGCCAGGTTACTGAGAAGGAACAACTAAACTAGAATGCCTCTACTTTCCTTCTTTGTCTCCTCTCATCAGAATAATGTGTTTTTAGAAAAAAAAATTAGAGGATATTCTTAGCCCAATAGTCTCTAAAAAGAAAATAAGCCTGATAACAAAATACTGTTCACCCAAATTCATATGTACTTTCCTCACCCAATTCCTGGTTCACCCAAGCCTTCTCAGCCCTTCCTTGGAATTTTGCTATCAGTTACATCTTTGGAACTATGGGTATACCCTTAGAAATAATTGCTCATAAGGGAGAAAATAGATAGGTGTTAGAAAGAACAGAAGTATGAGGGGTAATTTTTCCCTCAAATGAAAGATCCTTGTTTAAAAGCATCTATCTACACTAATAAAAGAGAAACAGGAAAATTAGTGTCACTCTGCCATGCCCACCAGCCAATCAGAGCGACTATACAAATTAACCCAACAAAGATGGCAGTTAATTTGCATACATAAGCATGGAGCGAAGACTGAAGACAACTGAAGATGGCGGCGACCACGAAACTGGAGCTGGAGCAAGCAGAAGGCTTGGGTTGCTCCCAGTGACGGAGGAAGCCAAGCTTCCTGCCAGCCCTGGACTCCGCTCAAGGAGTGGTAGGGAACTGGGTCGCCGGGGGCAACCCAGGCTTCCAGCCTGCTCTGGCCTCTGCTTGAGGAGCTGGGGAAAAAAAAGCAGTGACCACCAGAATGCAGATGCTCAATGCAGGAGCTGCTCCCTGGAGGTCAGTGCACTCCCACAGCCAACCTCCTGCAGCCCTTTCCCCTGGCTGGCCAATATCCCATGGCCCTTCCCCCTAATTGGCCAAACTCCCACAGTCCCTCTCCCTGACTGACCAAACTCCTGCAGTCCCTCCCCCTGGCTGGGTGGCCCCATCAGCTTTGATTAGGGCAGCCAGACAACCTCCCATGGCCCCTCCCCCTGGCCAACCTCCAGTGGCCCTGGTCGGCCCCGGTTGCTGGCCAGGCTAAGGGACCCTACCAGTGCACAAATTCATGCACCAGGCCTCTGGTAGGGTTATAAAAATGTTATATTTTATCTTGACTTCAATCTCATTGTATTACCCTGCATCACGACTGCAATGCCATTTGTTTTAACTCTGTTAATCTTACATCACAGTTTCATTATGTGATTCTGTTTAAACAAAAACGCCACCCCTTGCCCTGCTTCTTGAAGGCTAAAATTCAATGCTGGCCTATGACTCAAAACTATCTGCAATTTAAGTGTAACTTTCCCTTCCTTTTTCCCCCCAATATGCACTCATCACCTTAGCCATGTTATTTTTGTCATTGTCCTATTAATGTACCTTTGTTCACTCTAGTCTCAATGCCTAGTATGATTCCAACTGTGTATGTTGAAAATGCTACTTATTTATAAGAGACAGATTATGATTTTTATGCTAATCATAACCAGGAATTAGCTTTTTCATTTCTCAATTTTCAACGTACTATATATTTATCATATTGCATTTATAGTATGCTGGCTTGAATTTTTGTTTTTCCTTTATATACTTTTCTTGTCTTTTCTGATGGATGATAAAATAGTAATGTAAGGGATCAGCATCACATATTTCTTTGTATTTTCCCATAGCTTTAGGGGCTGCTTATAATAGATGCTCAGTAAATATTTATTACTAATATTGTAAATAATAAATGCATCATTAATATGTCATTTTACAATATGTTTTGATGATAACTCCAGACTGCCATTAACATGATAATGAGAGCTAGAAATTAAGGAATGCCAGGGACAGTATTGGCACTTTGCATATCTAATTTCATCTTTAAAACAGCCTGACATGGTAGGCATCTTGAATCTTACTTTATAGTGAGAAAACTATGGTTCAAAGAGGTTAAGTGCATGCTCAAAAACCATATAGAAAGTGTCAGAGTTGTCTATAAAATTCAGGCCCATTCAGGCTATAAAACTCCAAAGCCACATTCTGCCAGTTTTTTGTTTTTTCATCCATAACCATTTTTCAATAAGATTCATTAGTCTCTTAAGTTAATCTTTCTTCTATGTTCCCACTACCACCTCTTAATTCTATATTCTCATCAGTCTGCATATTGATTTCTAGAATATGCTCTGAACCAATTCACTTCCCTACAGAATTTTTAGCACTGTATAGTATATATTATAATCCAACTCTTTTTTCTTAAAATGCTTCTTTCAATCATATTTTTTATCTATTCAACTATCTATAAAATAAACTTGAATAATTTTTACAATTTTAAGTTTTGCCATCTCCAGAGTGAGAATAGTAACATGATCTTGTTGCAAGTAAGGAATGGAGACTTGAGAGCATAATTCTGCTTACAGAGTAAGCATTTAATGCATTTTAGTTATTATCATTGACATCATAGTTTAGAACTAGAATGACCATATCTGACATCATTTTACAGAAAAATAAAATAGTATGCAGACAAGAGATTTGCCTAAAATCAATCAGAGATGTAGGATCAGGTCTAAGATCAAAACACTGACATATTTAACCCAATACTAATACTTTTGTGTACTGTACAAAAATTACTTTATTTACCTTACTTATCTACTTTATTTCCTACTGTTATCATGTATCTCTTGCTTCACATCACAATATTATCATTTGTACAATTTAATTTTTGTTGTTTCTGCTTTGAAAGCCTTCCAAAGTTTTTTAGTTATCAATCTTTCCAACTTTCAGGTCCTGTTCAAATAACACTTACCTTAAGATATTTTCCATAGCCTGGCACAATATCCTCTAAAAAGAAAAATTAGCCTAACTACAAAAGAGTGGGTCAGTTGATTGAGTGTCACCCTGTGCACCCAAGGGTTGCCAGTTTGATTTCTGGTCAGGGTGCTTGCCTGGGTTGCAGGCTTGAGCCCTGGTCAGGGCACTTGCCTGGGTTGCAGGCTCGAGCCCTGGTCAGGGCACCTGCAGGAGATGGCCAATTGATGTTTCTCTCTCTTTTTCTTTACCTCCCTCTCTCTAAGCATGTCCTTGGATGAGAATAAAAAAAAAATATTTTCCACAAAAACCTCAGGTCATACCTACTCATCTATAACTGACTTTCTCTCAGGTTTTCTTTCTATATGATGTATCTGTCATATAATTATATTGTACATTGCCATATAAATGTTTCATAGTGTGTGACACTGATTTTAATTTTATGTAAGAAACTGTTAACATGCAAAAACGAATTTGAAGTTGAAAGAATTTTTGTTGTCCTGCCTTGCTGAGACCTACTCATTGCCGTCAAGGCAAGACTTGGTTTGTTACTGAACATGTTGTTCCAGACTGCTTTGGATCAGGCACATTTTTGGGCTCTGATATGAATGGGTGAGAGAGATATCTACTATTGCTTTTCGCAACTGTTCAAAAGTCAGAACTTGAGTTCAGAGTTGTCATCAACTCCACTACTAAAGTTCAATTTACTGCCTTTCCTAATTTGCTCCTTCTCTAGAGATTTGTGTAATGTTGAAATATGAAAATGTTTGTCCTCCAAAATATATTTTCCAAAGTGCCCAAGATAGCTGCCAGGTTTCCCTAGACTTTTATTTCCTGTCTCATTGCACTGCACCCATATTTCCTCTTTTCATTTTATCTTCTCCTGCACTCCTGGAGTTTGGGGCAACTTCCAGTTTAGGTTATAAAAAGAATCCTCCCTTTCTGTGAACAATTCATCTCTCATGTCCCTCCAAATAATCATTTTCACCATATCCTCAGGCTTCTTGATTAACCATTTTATGCTGACCGAGGTTAGTCCAGGACTACATTTTCAACAGAAGCTGAAGAATATGTAATAGGAAATCATGATAGTTATTGCTTATATTCCGGTTTACATTAATAGATCTATTACTTTCATTTGTAAACTCTTAAAAGAACTTTTAAATTTATTTTTATTTTCTGCCTATACTAGTTCTTGGAATAAGTAATTCTTCAAATTTTGACTAAGAGCATGATGTATTAGCAGTATTTTTGAGTAGTGGCATTATGGGTAATCTATAAATATAAAAGCCTAAGCAACTGGCTGACTGCCTGACTGGGCGACTGTCCAACCAGCTGGTACCTATGACATGCAATGGCCACCAGGGGGCAGACGCTCAGTGCACAGGCATGAAAACGTGGAACAGACTGATGAAACTCAGAGGGAAGGGGGGGAGGAAGGAGGGCGGAGGGCAGAAAGAGATTAACCAAAGATCTTATATGCATACTAGAAGACTGGTGCAGGGATTCATGCACCAGTGGGGTCCCTTGGCCTGGCCTTCAGGGATCAGGCTGAAACCAGCCTGGTGCACAAATTCGTGCACCAGTGGGGTCTCTCAGCCTGGCCTCTGGGTATTGGGCCAAAACAGGCTCTCTGACATCCCCTGAGAGGTCCCGGATTAAGAGAGGCACAGGCCAGGCCGAGGGACCCCACTGGTGCACAAATTCATGCACCGGGCCTCTAGTTTTATATAATACTAGAGGCCTTATGCACGATATTTGTTCACTGGGGGATGGAGGGAGGCATCTCTCAGCCTAAGACCCCTCGAGGGATGTCTGCCTGGCAGTCATGGACATCCCCCAAGGGGTCCTTAGCAATGTCACAGTGGCGGGAGGCCACTGTGCTCACCAGTCATGAGCCTGGCTTCTGGCTGAGCAGCACTTCCCCTGTGGGAGTGCTCTGACCACCAGGGGGAAGCTCCTGAATTGAGTGTCTGCCTGCTGGTAGTCAGTGCACATAATAGTGACCAGTCATTCCCCCATTTGGTCGATTTGTATATCAGCCTTTTATTATATAGGATTATAAAAATACTAGCCCTGACTGGTTTGGCTCAGTGGATGGAGCGTCGGCCTGTGGACTGAAGGGCCCCAGGTTCTATTCCAGTCAAGGGCTCAATAAAATATATTTAAAAAAAATACTAGAGGCGCAGGGCACGAAATTCATGCAGGGGGGAGCATGGGGTGTGTGTGGTATGTGTCTCTCAGCCCAGCCTGCATCCTCTCCAATCTGGGATCCCTCTCACAATCCAGGACTGCTGGCTCCCAACCACTCGCCTACCTGCCTGCCTGCCTGATTGCCCCCAACCGCTTCTGCCTGCCTGCCTGATCACCCCCTAACAACTGCCCTGCCAGCCTGATTGATGCCTAACGTCTCCGCTTCCAGCCTGGTCACCCCCAACTGCCCTCCCCTACAGGCCATCTTGTGGTGCCATCTTGTGTCCACATGGGGGCAGCCATCTTGTGTGTTGGATGATGGTCAATTTGCATATTACTCTTTTATTAGGATAATAAAAGAGGCCAGGTGCACAAAACTTTATGCACTCGAGGGGAAGGGGGGTCCCTCAGCCAGGCCTGTGCCCTCTCGCAGTCTGGGACCTCTCAGGGGATGACCACCTGCTGGCTTAGGCCCACTCCCCGCGGGATTGGGCCTAAGATGGCAATCAGACATCCCTCTGGCAGCCCGGCAGCCCTCGGGGTATGTCCACTTGCCACTGGGGAGCAGGCCTAAACTGCAGTTGGACATCCTTAGCGCTGCTGAGGAGGCAGGAGAGGTTCCCACCACCAACGCTGTACTGGCAGCCATCAGCCTGGCTTGTGGCTGAGCAGAGGTCCCCCTGTGGGAGCACACTGACCACCAGGGGGCAGCTCCTGCATTGAGCGTCTGCCCCCTGGTGGTCAGTGTGTG
>NW_006282664.1:461061-461913 GCF_000327345.1 Myotis davidii | reverse complement strand
CTTCAGGGTGGGGGTCCCCACTGGGGTGCCTGGCCAGTCTGGGTGAGGGCCTGAGGGCTGTTTTCAGGCTGGTGGGCCACTGGAGCTCCCAGCCTCTCCTTTTTTCTTTTTTCTTTTAATTCTGGGATTTATTTACCTTCTATAGCTGTCACTGGAGCTGAGAGCCGGCTCCAGCTCTGAGGCCATTGCTGGTGGAAAGCAGGTATCTGGGTTTGTTTAGATTCTATAATTAAAACTCTGTTGCCATCACTGGCCGCTCTAAGCTCTGAGGCCGAGCTGGCTGAAAGCAGGTACCTGGGGTTTGTTTAGGTTCTATAATTGCAACATTGTTGCATCTGGAGCTCAGAGCTGGGCTGCGGCAGGCGGGGAACCTTGGCTTCCTCCATCACTGGTGCAAGCAAGCCTCCAGTTTGCTTCAGCTGCCTGGCTGCCTACCGCCATCTTGGCTGGCAGTTAATTTGCATACCTCGCTCATTAGCCAATGGGGAGGGTAGCAAAGTTACGGTTAATTACCATGTTTCTCTATTATTAGATAGGATATGATATTAAATATAAATATGACATGATTTTATAATTAGAACAAAGCTATTTTAATTTTGACAAAAATAAGACCAGTGTATTTATGTAGTTGAAGTAGAATTTCATTTTATAAATTTTTAATGTATATCAGTGTGTTTTTTTGTTGCGATATTTTAATGATATTTTCAATAGATTAGCATTTGGTAAAATTGTTCATTTTCATCACTTTTATTTATAGCAAGATAAAACTTGGAAATTTTACATAGAGGCATTTTTATGGCCACACTGTTTTATGATACCAACATCCCACTGATTGTTCCAGTCATCCATTGC
>NW_006282664.1:442206-461030 GCF_000327345.1 Myotis davidii | reverse complement strand
TAATGTCAGGAAAAAGCAAAACAAAACACATTAAATTTCCCAACAGATATTTTTTAAGTTAATGTCAGAGGAAAAATATCTTGAAATCAGAATTTTCAATTGAAAAAGTAGGTGTTTCACAGGAATGAATGCTTTTTAATTTCTTAAATCTTGACTAGTAGACATAGACAGAATTGGAAAGAAAGAGGGATGTTTCATAAGATTTAGATCTATAGTAGAAGAAGATAAACGTTTGACTCATCTGTGAAAGATTGATCTTAATGGCAAAACTAAGTTGAGATGCCCAAACTTCTAAGCCAAGACCTAGAGGAGCAAAGATACAGTAGTCTCTTCTTATCCACAGTTTTACTTTCTGAGGTTTCAGTTACCTGAGGTAAACTGTGGTCCGAAAATATTAAATGTAAAATTACAGATACTTTGAGAGACCATATTCACATAACCTTTATTACAGTATGTTGTTAAAGTTCTATTTTATTATTTTATATTGTTAATGTATTACTGTACCTAATTTATACATTAAACTTCATCATAGATATGTAAGTATAGAAATAAACAGTATATTAAGGTTTGGTATTATTTGAGGTTTCAGGGATCCACTGGGGGTCTTGAAACATATAAAGGTCTACTATATTAAAAACTCTAATAGATTAAGGGAAATCAGGGGCATATTTGTCTTCCATTGAGGTGATAGAGTAGTAGAATCGCAAGTGCTGAGCAATGGGGTTGGTGGTGGGCTCATGGGCAGTGTGAGCACCACCATTGTGGTGAAGGGAAGCACCCAGATTATTTTCATTACATTTGAGAGAACCTTAAAAAGGGCTGAAAGTGAGCAGCTTCAGATAGTGGATGTAGTGCAAACTTGGACACCATGCACAGCAACAATGAGTACAAATGTATGACGATGGGAATCAAGCGGGATGTTACCTTCATCAGAGACTAGTGTCGGTGATCAACTCTTCTAAAACTAAGGTCATATATAATCACTTCCAGAGAGCTTGACCTAAAAAAAAAAAAAAAAACACACAACAAAAAAACTAAATTAGCTAAATAGTTGTCCAAATGATCCTGTGTTAAACTTGATACAACTGAGTTTACCCTGAAGCGATAAGGTTAATGTTAAATGTCCCCTCAGCCCCAGAGAAATAAAATAATTTTGTTCAACTTGTCTGTGACCACGGAGAGAGATTTAGGGAATTCTAATGTTCCTGAGACCTTAGAGCTTCTCCCTTGTTCAAGCCTCTCCCAAGGTGCTGGGAGGAGCTCTCGCAAGGCTCAGATGTATGTGCAAAACGTTCCAAAGTGATATTTTAGCCACCAATGCATAAGACACCTGCCTCTTTCCACTCTGACTTACCTTTAAGCATACTAGTCCTTATATCAGGGGTTCCAACTAAAGGGGAATACAGCTACTTGGAAATTGCATTGGAGGTACATTTAGTTTGGTCTTCATGAGGTATATGTGTGTGGTTCATATTTCCTTCCATGAAGAGTTAAGTTAGTTCTAGCCCAGGGGTGGGCAAACTTTTTGACTCGAGGGCCACCATGGGTTCTTAAACTGGACTGGACGGCCGGAACAAAAGCATGGATGGAGTGTTTGTGTGAACTAATATAAATTCAAAGTAAACATCATTACATAAAAGGGTACAGCCTCTTTTTTTTAGTTTTATTCATTTCAAATGGGCCAGATCTGGCCCGTGGGCCGTAGTTTGCCCACAGCTGTTAGCCTCTCATGGTGCCCAAAGCACATGTGTTCATGTTATGTGCAGGGTTAGTAGTCAGCTTGTGAAATTAGACCATTTTGCTTTTTAATTTGCATAAAACATAAATGTTCAGAATTCCTGAATTTTTTAAGGCACAAACTTGTGAGTATGAAAGTATGTCAGTGTAAAGAATAATGAATTTTTATCTATACTAATAAAAGAGTAATATACTAATTAGACCGGGTTGACCAGACACCTTATGGACGTCTGACTTCCTTCCAATCAAAGCCACGGTGGTGGGGCCTGAGGCAGAGGCGGTTAGAGGCGATCAGTCTGGCAGGGGAGCAAGCAGTTAGGGGTGAGATCAGGCCAATGGGGGAGCAGTTAGGGGATAATCAGGCCGGCAGGCAGATGCAGATAGGGGAGATCAGGCAGGCAGGAAGAGGCAGTTAGGGGTGATCAGGCAGGCAGGCAGTGAGCAGTTAGAAGCCAGTGGTCCCAGATTGTGAGAGGGATGTCCGAGGGGGTCCCAGTTTGGAGAAGGTGCAGGCCAGGCTGAGGGACATCCCCCGCCCCCGTGCACGAATTTTGTGCATTGGGCCTCTAGTTTTTCTTATAATAAATTGTACTTTAGCATTATATTTTCAATGAGTTGTGAAACTAAAAGAAATTTTTATAAGCCATCAATAATTAAATTTATTTCAATCATTTTACAGAAAAGCCTGAATTTTTTCTAAACTCTACAGAAAATGATATAATTCATTAATAGATGAAGATGCTATAAAAAAGCATACAGCCAAATTCTTAGAGAATAAAGTATGGCAGAGGAATATGGGAAAATTTACTAATAGAAACATTGGTCTTTTCCTGAATTTTATGTTTGTGGTATTGTATCAGCTTTAAATTTATTAAATTTTGTGAATTTTACTAGTTCTAAATAAGTATTTAGTTATATATCTAACTTTGCATTTCTAATTTTGCATTCTCCCCTCACCCCCACCACTCTCAAATACCCCTGTCTTCAATTATACTCACTTCAAACCCTGTAAAATGGATTGTGGCCAGAAATATCTTCATACTTTTTATTTATGCTTGAATGCAAGCTCCATGAGAGCAGAACTTGTTTTTCATTTGTTCACTGCTATATATAAAAATTCTATTTAGGATCTAAAATAAGAAATAATTTTAATCACTATTCATGGAATGAATACAGGTCATTGTTCAACCTCTGTGTTTCTAAATTAAAGAAGCCTAGTTTATTTGTTTTTATTCAGTAGACTTGCTTCGCCCAGTTTCCTATATTAACTTTTTCCCACCAATGTCATGATATTTATATAAAAAATAATAAAAATAAATTTTTTGCAAATCTCTTAAAATTTAAAAAGGATTTATGTACTGTAGTAATGAAAGATTCAGTTTAGAAAATATGCAAATACCAGACTTCCAGAAAAGCACATGAGGGACAAAGCAATAAAAAAAAGTCTAGACAACACAGGAAAGATTATTATAAGAGACATGGGAAAGGTGAGAAAGAGCAAGCATTGAATATGGAAAGATGGCTAAACTCAATGTTTTTTCTTCTTAAAAGAAACTCAGAGAGTATAAATATTTTACATTTATCTAAATAGCCAATGTATGCTATATTCAACAGATAGATGTTTGAAAACCATTATCCTAATCTTTCAATAATATTTACTGAGTGACAAAAGCACCTCAGGGATAAACAGTTCAAGTGACAGGCTAGCTCATTTTATACAGAGGTGAAAAGAAGCACAAACCACATGTCGCAAAATTGAAATGCTAAATGAAACTGTGATGTGTGAGCAACAAGGCCACAGATGTTCAGATGTTACTTGTTGAGACTGGGCTCAATAAACCAGACTCAACAAACTTAAGATGGGGGACAATTGCTATTAAAATACTAGAGGCCCAATGCACAAAATTTATGCAATGGGCTTGGTCCTTGCAGTCCCTGTTTCATCCAGAAGGTCATCCGGAGGGATCTCTGGTGTAATTAGCATGTTATGCTTTTATTATTATAAACTAGAGGCCCAATGCATGAAATTCATGCATAGTGGAAGGGGTGTCCCTCAACCCATCCTGCACCCTCTCTAATCTGGGACCCCTCAGGGGGTGTCCAACTTCTGGTTTAGGCCTGATCCCTGTGGACATCCCTCTCACAATCTGGGACCACTGGCTCCTAACCGCTCACCTGCCTGGCTGCCTGATCGCCCCTAACCACCTCTGCCTTGGCCCCCACCACCTTAGCTTTGTCTGGAAGGACATCCAGTCTATCCAGTCTAATTAGCATATTACCCTTTTATTAGTATAGATTATGACTTAAGAAAGTTTTAAGCTTTTGAATAGTAGCTCCCAATTGTCCAACTCTTAACTTCAGATTATGCACTTGAATATGTTGGGTTTTTGTTGTTGTTATAGTGATGATATCAGATAAAAACCCATACAAATAACAAATCTGATTATTTAAAATTTTAAAATGAACTTTTTTGAATTGCATTAGTTAATTGGTTGATTTTCCTCCCCTATTACATCCAGATTCCTCAAAGTTACTAAGCACCTTAGTGTATCACTTTCTTGGTACTAAAAAATGTTGTCCATTTTGCTGAAGTAAACTATTGTCTCCCTCTGTGCTTGTAGAATCCCACCTCATTCTCTTTCAAATCCCATATTTATATGTATTAACTATAGTCCCTGCACTGGAGGGGGCGTCCTTCAGCCCGGCCTGCCCACTCTCAGGAGCAGGAGGCGACCTGGTGATCAGGGGAAGGTGATGCCCTCATCACACCTCTGCTGCTGGCAGCACAAGCCTTGGTTGGCCCTGGTTATCTGAGCCTCAGGCGGTCCTGCGTGTCTGGGAAGCTGCCATCTGAGGCTTACCTGCTCCTCGGGCCGGCCCTGGGTGGCTGGGAGGCTGAGGGGACTGGGGGAATCTGGAGGCAGGCACCCCGGTGGGGCTGAGGGGACTGGGCACTGCCATCTTGTCTCTGTGGGTGCTGCCATCTTTGAGGGAGGGGCAGTCAATTAGCATAGCCCCCCCCCCTTATTGGCTGTGGGCACCGCCATCTTTACAACTGTAAGGGCCAATTAGCATATTCCCTCTTTTTTAGATAGGATGCTTCTGTTCAGTAACCATATGAAAGTCAGTTTCTCTTTAAATTTATATTTTTTCTAAATGTAAACCTTCCTAATGATTTATATTGTTTCTTCAGATAGTTTATTTAACCTATTTATCATCAACAATTCCTTAAACATTTGGGTATACAGTGATTCAAATCAATGTTAATTACACACACACACACACACACACGGAAAAAAAACTAAACAGAGAAGGATTCTAATAATGAAATATTGGGAATCCATATGTTAGCTCATCTTTATTTCAGTAAAAAGTGGCTTAATAATATGGTGATAACACTGTCTACTGCCTCAAGGTCTCAATATAAATCAGGCAATGATGCCAATTAAAATAATGCATTTGAAGTTATTTGACAATTAGACTGGGTAACATTTGAGACCCCATTTTTTATGTAAATGTTAACTTTTGCTGAGCATCTGCTATACCCCCAAGTCACAGTGTGGTAAATTCTTTACAGGCATCCTTGCATTTAATTCTCAGAACTCTAAAATGGAGACACTCTTATTGGCCATGTTTTACTGATTAATAAATTAAAGCTGAGATAGTTGAAATAAAGTGTCTGAAGATATTGCAAGTACATTTTAGATTCAGTAATTGAACCCTGGTTAATCAAATTTCAGCAGATAATTCATTTTTATTTGTTATCTCATTCTTTTTTTTATTTGTGCCTTTTTTTCTTTTTAATAGACTCTGTTTCTAGAGCAATTTTACATTTACAGCAAATTGAACAAAAGGTATATACCTTTTTCCACTGACAACATACCACACCAGAGTGGTAGCTTTGTTATAATCACTATCTGCCTGTTTAGAAACTTTTTATTTGGAACTGCTTTAGATTTAGAGAAAAGTTGCAAGAATAGTACAAAGTTTTCTTATATTCTTCACCTTGCTTCCCTTAATATCTATATAACCAAGAGTAAGACGTTAACATTAGTACAATATTATTAATTAAACTACAGACCATACTTCAATTTTTTGAATTTTTCACTAATGTCTCATTGTGTTTCCAGGATCTGATTTAGGATATCACATTACATTTAATTGTCATTCCTTCTTAGTCTCCTTCAGTTTTTAAGTCTTTCCTTGTCTTTTATGACATTTACAGAGAATAATTTTTTAAGTGTTTCCCAATTTAAGATGCCCAGATGAATTCAATTATTGCAGTAGTTACTTTATTATCTTATTGTGCATTTTGAAGAAAGTAGCACATTTAACCCATGATTTTACAGATACGATTTTGAGACTGAGACTATCATAGCCATTTTATTTCTAAGGTAAGTTAATTTAAATATAAATATTAAATAATAGTATAGATGATACCAGATGTGGCAAAATCAGGAAAGTGGTACGTGATTGACTGAACTTTAAGAAATTCTTTAGTGACCTATTGTGCATCTCTATTCCATAGCGTTGTTGAGTAGGTTCTGTTTAGAACTGATACTAGGGAGATGGGTGAGTTTCTTTTCTGTACCTACCACATTCCGGGAACTCCTCATGAGTATTGTGTCCTTGTGATACTCTCGAAGTTACCAAGGAACCATTCTCTATATATTTGGAATTCAGTTCTTCTCTCCAAACTTACCTGACCTAAGTTCAATAGATAAATGTCATGCTTCCTGGCAAACTTTGGAACAGGTTTCCTCTATAAGTTAACTTTTTACTAACAGCAGCATTTATTACCTAAACTATAGGGGTGAATAATTATGGTTATTTAAGGCATTGTGTCACAGCCAGAATGTTATTTCCAGGTAGGAAGGCTGGGTCCCTTTGATGCTCCTTAAATCATCCCAGGTAATTATGACGTCAAACTGGTTGTGAAGGTGACTCTCTGTCCATTACCAACAGGAGTCATATCATTTTGAAGTATATGTTTGTTTTATCTAATGACAAAGAAAAATTTTCCACTTAAGTAGGAAATGAAAGTTTTTTAACAACTTCACACAATTATTTGATTTTAAGCCTCACCAAAAACTGTGAAGATCTATTGAGAATCAGTTGTGTACCAGCCATTATTCTGGCCACCAAGGATACAATAATGTAGGCTTAGCTTTTCTTTGAGGTATTTTGTTATTATGTATGTGTGTGTTCTGGGATGAGACAGAGTAAGATTAATAACCAGGGCTGGGGGTGGAGAGAAATAAGTAGATGATTATGTTGCAACACTACAAGATCTGTGGTGGTGTGCGTGGAGTCTTTGAGTATATGGGGAGAGGCATTATCTCATTCAGGCCAGGGATGCTTAGAGAAGGCTTCATGGCGGAGGCATGTCCTCAGCTTAATCTTCAAGCTAAAATAGGGATTAACCAAGCAAATGAGAAAAAAAGCATTAAGGCAGAAGAAACAGCTTGAGAAAGACAGGAAAGACAAAGCTATCACCCTTGGGAAGAGCAAATAGGTCAGTGTGGTAAACATTATATTGAGCTGGGACTTAAAACCACACACTTTCCTTAGGCTATATGATATGATACACTCTTACACTACAGCCTTGGCGTTTGAAAATCTTACAGAAAATGCACCCCTTGACACTGAATTAATATAGAACTGATGAAACTATTGCATTTAGTTAATGGCTCACTATTTAGAATCCCCTCCCAGAAAAATGCTAATTTAATGTAATGAATATAATATATAAGGTGAAGTCTACATGAATGTATTTATTTATTCAACAAATATTTATTAAGTACTTATTATATGTTAGAAAATACTGCTGATGCAGAGATGCAATAATAAGCAAGCTGTGCCCTGTGCATCCCAACACATGACAATAAAATAACAAAAATAATCTGCCTTGAATCTGAAATACAAGAGACAAACAGCATCCATTTCTCAGTGAAATACTAGCTTTATTGTTGGGTTGACCTGTTTTGACCACTATCACCAGTATCCTCATCTGCTTTGCAGAGTTATCCTGATTGCAAGGTGAGCATATTATTTCTCATAATGATATGAGTCATTCATTAAATCATCCAGTATCTTAATTTTGACTCTGTTTTTATTTAAAATATTTCAATTTGTATTTAGTTTTTGACTGACCGAATATACTATATTTATCAATTTGTCCATTATTAAGGGAGAGGTAATTTGAATTGAAAGAACACACTAAAGAAAGAGGTCACAGAACTCTGTCTTTTGTTTTTCCCTCAGTCATTTGGAAACTTAACTCTCTGTATTTGGCAAATCTAACTCTTCTTCCCTAAATATTCTCCTGTAGCAAATGAGAGAGAGCATGGTACAGAGGGGGAAGGGGCAACTTCCTGACAGTAATTTTACTATTTTATGAATAAAATGTATTAAAAAATACATTCTCTTGGCTGTTCTAATCCCCATTTTCACTAAATAATATATTATGTCTGATCTATCAGGTGCTTGTGACTTAGTGATTATGACTATTCTCTAAGACCTCTTTCATGCAGTGGGAACTGATACAGGACAATTTGAGGAGCAAATATTGAGTGTAGGGGAGTCAGTAAAAAGGTAGCTAATCTTTGTTTCTGATCCAGTCAGCCACTGTCTTTCTTTTTATCTTATATTAATTTCACCAGGCAGTTTATTATAGGCATTCAAACACAGAAAACAAAATAGCACAATAATATGCCCATGTGGCCAGAATCCATTATCAATAAATATAGTACTATTATCTCCGCACAATGTCTTTTCAAAAGGTGAAAACAACCTCAATGCCAGTTTTTACTTAAAAATTTAACTCTCTGTAAAAAATAAATAAAATATTAAAAAAATAAATAAAACAAAATAAAATAGTTCCTTAATATAATTGAACTAGAGGCCCGGTGCACAAAAATTTGTGCACTCGGGTGGGTCCCTCAGCCCTGCCTGTGCCTTCTCGGAGTCTGGGGCCCCTTGGGAGCCCCTTCCACTGGCTGTTGGCACCAGTTTTCCTCCAGCACCCAGAGCCCAGGCCTTCGCTCTTCACTTGGGAGGGGCCAGTGCGGCGGGCTTCAATCTGCGCTGGCCTCTGGGGCCCCAGGGGTGGAGCCACCGTGGCGGGCTCAGCTCTTAGTTCTGCGCTGGCCAAGCGGGCCCTGGTGGTGGTGCCAGCGCAGCGGGCAAAGGGCTTAGCTCTTTGCAGGCTTCACTCTTCGTTTGCCACACTGGCCTTCACTTGCTGCACCTGCACAGGGCAAGCAGGCTTTGCTCCGTTGCTTTGCGCCTACATATGCAAATTAGCTGCTATTTTTGTTGGCGGTTAATTTGCATATCGCCCTGATTAGCCAATGGGAAGCATAGCGAAGGTACGGTTAATTACCCTTTTTGTCTTTTATTAGATAGGATACTTACTGTTCAAATTTACAGTTGTCTCATATATATCACTTTTCTTAACACCTATTTGAATCAGGATCAAATTAAGAGCAGTGCAATGCAATTTTTCATGTTTTTTAAATCTTTTTTTAATCTATAAAGATACCCTGTGACTTTGTGTTGCTGTTTTTTCACTTGTAATTTAGGTGTTGGGAAAAAGAACCTATGTGCCTATTGAATCCCTTCAGTGTCAGTTGGCATATTCATCAGTCATCTCAGAATTTATATTAAGTTAGCATTTGGATCTAAAGTTTTCCTCAAAATCAAGTTCCTCCTTCATTTTATTTATTTGTTTAGAGGTTAATTCATAGTTGTTTGGTCTATCATGAGACAATCTTTTTTGTGTGGGTGATGTTAGCAGCTATGGATGCTTAATGCCTAGATCTAAATCACTTTTTGATTAATCAACTTATTAACTATGTTTTAAGAAAATCTTGTGTTCTTCATAACCCCCATCAACTGAATATAGGGGGGAAGTGATGCAAATGGTATTTCTTCTTCTGGAAAGAAAGAGATAGAGGAGAGAGAGAGAATTAATTTTGAACAAGTTACTCTTAAGAAGCTTGTTATTCACCAATAATATCTGGCAAGTTATTTTACTGATGCTGTAGAAATCCTAATGAATAAAAGCCATTATCTTGATGTAAATGTTAAATTAAATGTGTATATATTTTCAAGTCCCACAAGACCTCAGCATTATGAAGATTATTTCTCTAGCCCTGGAAATTATTTTTATGTATATCTGCTTATAAGATTGAATACAGTCAAGCATAGAAAGCACCATATCTCATGGTCTGATGATTAAATTCAGTGACAAAGAAAGTCAATAGTAGGAATGAGAATGTAGCTAATTTATATATTTTGGCACTATTTTACACAGAATGTTAATTTTTTTCTTAAGCTATAAAAGAAGCACACGTAGAGATAAAGTGAAGACAGACCTCAAGTTGAGGCAAATAATTTTTTTAAAGCTCCAAAAGATAAATAATATTTGAGATAGACCTTAAAGAGAAATGTAAGTTGAGAGGAAATTAGAAGCAATTCTAAATAGAAGGCGATAGAATATAACAGGGGTGGACTAAAGACAGGTGAAAAGTCCAGGAATGTGGATGAAGACCATATATTAGTGGCTAAGTACACAGATTTGAGAGATGGATATTCTAGAGTGCAAAATTTAGCTCAGTTTCTAAGTAGCATTGTGAGGGTATTAGTCAGGGTTCTCTGAAAAGCACATACCAAGACAGAATTGGCCATACCAGAGACCAATTGGGATTAATGCATGGAAGGTCTTAAACTGCCATGTAAGTCAAGAAAGTTTCTATAAAGTTGGCAGGGACTCTTCCAGCCAAAGTTGTTCTTTAAAGGACTCATATGTCACCTGATGACTGAGTGAGAGCAGCCCATAAGAACTGTGACTTTGGTGCACACATGGTGATGGATCCTACAGTTCATGGTCAGCTATACTTTCCACTCTGAAAGGCACATATTTATGGCTCCCAAAGTGGCCTCTAGCAACCAGTTTTCTGAGTTGCAACTCCACTATATACCTAGGGGAAATATTAATTAATATTTATTTTGTAGGGTTGTTGACAATTAAATGAGCAGCTACCAATAAAATGTATAAAAATCATAATATAGAAGTTTCAGTTTCAGATAAATAGTGCTGATTTTGATGATACTGGTAAATAAATGTAAATGTAAGAATTTGTTTTAATTAGGTTAGAGATCAGGAATGCATAAAGTCTTCTTGGCAAAAACATGGTGTCAAGTAATATTATAGGAATAAAAAATCAGTTATTGAGAGAAAATTATCAGAAGAACAGCAAGGGAAAATGCCAATCTCATAGAAATAAAGTAGTGGTAAATAAGGAGAGACTATTAGTATACACCAATTTTGTGAAGGAGGAATTGAATGAGGGAATCCTACCAGAATATTATCATATTAAATAAGGCAATATCATAAGAAATAACAAAATCCTGCAAACAAATCTTGGTTGTGGTCATGAAAAGGAAGGGAGATATAAATGAAACACAGAAGAATTAATCTATGGACAGGATATCTGAATAGATATGTAAGATTAGAGAAAAGAAGTAGCAAAATATATCACCAAAATTTCAAGTTAGTAACTTAGAAATGTTTACCAGGGGTTAAAAAAAAAGGTTTCAAAAGATTAAATCATTTAAGTTTAGATATCTTCAAACCATTTAGTTATTAGATTTTTTATATTATGGCACTAGCAAGTTAAGTTTATCTAAAAATATGAGGACTCAAGGGTCCCAGGTTCGATTCCAGTCAAGGGCATGTACCTTGGTTGCAGGCACATTCCCAGTAGGGGGCGTGCAGGAGGCAGCTGATCGATGTTTCTCTCTCATCGATGTTTCTAACTCTCTATCCCTCTCCTTTCCTCTCTGTAAAAATTCAATAAAAATATATTTAAAAAAAATAAGTAAAAATAAAGGCCAGATGTCCATGAGTGAATTAGATCAGCAGTAAATAGACTTGGTACTCCATCAAACAGGAATAAATATGTGACTAAGGAAATGCATTTGGTCACCAAGAAAATAAGTTAAAAGCATAGCGAAGAAAAACAAATCAGGGTTTTCACGTATTTCTGAATTTAGCTGGTAGGTAGAACCAGAGCTTTGAAAATTAGTAAAAGTGAGTGGAAAAGAAAAGTAAGAGGGGGAAATTGTGAATTCGGAAATTTATAAGGCAATTGATGAACACTAGCCAGGAAAATATTTCAAGAAAAACTTAGACATTGGTATCAGAATTGAAAAGAAATTCAATAAAATTGTTAATTAAAAGTTATATAGTGATTTTGAGCTAAGTTCCATTAGGTAGAGGATTCTAAGCACACAAAACAAGTCCACTATGCAGAAAATAAGGCACCAAGGATACACTAATTTTCTCATTGATGAAAGAAAATGGAAAGAATGAGGGAAAACACTAAGTAGTTTGGATACAGCAACATTCAGAGAAGTTTGTGTATTTATTTTTTTCAGGAGGTTGTCTGTTTTGCATTCCAAGCATATTTTCAGGCAGAGGGAGAGAAAGTGTAAGCAACAAATTAAATATATATATATGTGGATACCTAAATATATATATTCATGCTTAAACAAAATGGGGATTGGGGGAGCTGAACCCAGCATAGTTGAATATCTATGTAAGTTTTGATTCCCCAATCATCCATTAGTATCTGCCTGAGGATTGATTCCAAGACCTGTGGATACCTAAATATGCAGATACTCAAGGTCCCTATAGTATATAATATGGCATAGAACAGTACATACACTGGCCCTTCACAGCTGCAGATTCCCAACTGGAAATGGAAAATACTCTTTTTTTATTCACCATCGGTTGAATCCACAGGTGCAAAATCTGGGCATACAGAGGGTCAACTCTATATTTAAAAACTCTGCATAAATGCACCCATGCACTTCAAACTGTGTTGTTTAAGGGTCAACTGTAGAGAAAAGACAGATAGTGTATAGATAATTTTAAAGAACATATTTGATAAATCAAAGCCCTACAGAAGACAGAATAATGAATAGGATTAGAGTGTAAGCAGAAAGATCAGCCTTCGTTAAAAAAGATTTTTTCCTTCTCAAAGACAGTAAAATGAAAAAGAGAAAAAGCTATGGAGTGATTTCAGAAAAGAAAAAGATGGGAGATGATTATTTGCATGTGGAAAGCCTTAATTTGTCCATAAGTTAAGGAATAATATCATCAAACCTTTTTTAATGAGTAACATAGGTTCCTAAACTTGGTAAGTTCCAGTGTCAACCATGATGTATTGATCACACTTACCCTGCTCATACTCTTTAAAATGTCTGGAAGCTTTTTTACTCACTCCTGACAGTATTAATGAAATGAGCTCATTAAGCACAAATTAGGCTAATATTTTATTGAATTAATTTATTTAGATTGAGTCTGATTACTTAGGTATTATGATAATCACTCTAGAAGCATTTGACTAAAATAGCTCAATTAATTTAATAAATTCTTAACTCACTCTTACATTCCTGATGTAATGAAATAATCAGTTTAACCCATAACTATGAACTTACCAGCTTGGCTTGTCAAATGAGGACATAGCAACAAACAAAAATGTCACTCATAAGAATTTTCTTTAGAAAAATAATTAAGTCATTCACAAATTTTAGAATAGGGATGCATAATGATGGCATTATTATTACTTTATATTTAAAATAATTTTTATTCTGAAGTGAAATTCTAATTTTTAAACAATTTAGAAATGAGTAACTTTGATCCCACGTATACATTACTTAATATTACTATGCATTAAATCACTTTATTTTTCCCAAGGGCTATATATATGCCGGAAGCCGGTCCATCCTTGTTGCTTGACACTGTCGCTGCAGGGAAGAAACATCTGCACAACATATGTTTCAAGGGACCTGGCGTATATAGCATACTGTTCTTAATATGTTTGCTTCCCTTCTTACCACTTCGTGTTCTAGCCAGGGCCACCTCCCCGAGAAAGGACTTATGAAGAACTTGGACTAAGACTGTTGGGAATAAATTTGGGACTTGTTGGACCCACATCCCTAGGGGTCTGCCCACCAGGGAAAACACCAAAACCTATACCCCTGGAGACCCACCGACACAGGGCAGTCCCAGGGAAGGCAAGGGGCTGGGAGGACATAACCTTTACTGGGTAGGATAATCTCCTTCAGTCACTTCCTTGTAGCTTATCAGTAGAGCAGTAGAATAGTGACCTTGGAATAGCCCTTAGAATGGAACACAGAGATTAACCTAGACAAGATTAAAATCAACAGAACTAGATAGAGACAGGATTTTTTGGCAAAGGTCAGGTAAGTAACTATGGACATGAAACAAGGAACTGTAGAAGGTTAAGGGAGGACCCAAAACATACCATGATGTGACTATAGAGGCATGCTTGTAGGATCAAATGGTATAAATACAGATGTAACAGGAGAATAGAGAGAGAACCTGGCTAGGCTAATCAACTGAACGCTGTCTCCGTGTCATTCCTTCTTTGCCGACTCCATCCACACCTTTGGGAACCCCTGGACATGCTGGGGCTGGACCCCAACATATATATTAAGAAATTCTGTCAATAAACTGGTACATTGATCTTGGCCCTTCTAGTATAGTCTTCCAGGAAAATTAAATAGCTGTATGGTAGAGACATAATAAGTTAAAAATATTTATATAGTCTTTGGTATAACTGTGACATTTTCAAACCAGAATCATCCATGCCAGTCCTCATTAGAGTTTATACCCAACCAAGATGAAGTTCAAGTAACCGAAGGAACACATCAGCTTGACAAGATTGCCTTCAGTATTTTGTAGTCATAATTTGCAAAATGATACCGAATATTTTCCTGAACCAAAGAATTACAGGACTACTGAGTGCCCTATGATAAAAAATATCATGATCTACTTTAGAAATTGGAGGCTTTCATGAACTGCATTTTGAAAAGCCATACATATCTTCAAACCCAAAAAGTCTCACAGTTTCTGGTAGCTTATTAACAAACACTAAAATGTGAATGACATGGGGAATAGAGCACACACATGTTTTTAAATTTGTGGACTTCATGAGAGAAACCATGCTTGGTAACTCATATGCAAGGACCCAGATCTACAAACCAGATGGAAAGGAAAGAGTACATACCTGAAGACAATGTTGGTGACTTAATTAATAAATTAATTCAACTAAATATTAGCTTAAACTGTGCCCTTCATTTCAGACTCATGATCTTGGCTTCATTGTTGCCTTTGGCAGCCATTACCAACACTCCTGTAAATCTATATCTCTCGTATTAGAAACTCTCCTCTTAATTGTTGTGGGAGATGCTTTACAAAAGTCCAAACAAGTTGTAATCCTATATAACAGGGGTGGGCAACCTTTTTGTGAGTGCGTGCCAAAACCAGTAACATCTCTGACTCAAAATTCCTCTGGGTGCCAACCCTAATTTTTTGAGAACATGTTACACCTACTTGATATCTCTTAAGGTGTACATATGTGAAGGACCTTGAAGAAATAATAAAATTCATTCAAGCAACAAAAACACAGTATATGGTGAAAAATACATTTATTTTTTAATGTATATATGTTATGTAAAATTATTTATTTATCTAAGATGCACATACACTGAATTTATCTGAAAAATAAAAAAGTCAATATTAAGAAAAAATTGTAAATGGAAGATTATAAGAGAGGGTTTCATGTGCCAGCAAAGGTTACTGGTGTGCTATGTTTGGCACGTGTGCCAGGAGTTGCCCACCCCTGCTTTGTAATAAAAGCCTAATATGCAAACTGTCTTCTCTGGCAGTCATTCGACCTGGAGTTCTACTGGGAGACTTGGAATTCAATCGCTTGCTATGCATGTGCTGACCACCAAGGGATAGCGTGGAACATGGTGGGTGACGGTGATTTAGTGGGCAGCAGTGGAGGCATTGTTGGCCCCAATGGGCCCTGACAAGAGCAGGACCATGGTACGATGCTGGAGCAGCTGAGCAGGCAGCGCCAGGCCAAGGTGGGTGAGAGCAGGGGCCCAATCACCCCACCAATCGCCCTGCAGATGGTGACCAGCTGCGAAGACAGGGGGCGGGGCCACTGCCCGGCTCCCAGGTGCTGAGGGAGTTGGGCAGGGGGGTGGGGACCCAGCCACAATTTGATCGCCCTCCAGGAGGGATGGTGGAGCAGGTGAGGGGACAGCGCCAGGTCAAGGCGGGGCTGCAAGGCTGGGGGTGCAATCTGGGACCAAATCACTGCAGGCCACCCTGAGAGACCCCACCCATGCATGAATTCATGCACCGGGCCTCTAGTATAATTAGAATGGGCATCAACATTATAGGAATGTTGGATGTTGGATTCTGAATCATTACACTGCTAAATCCTAGAACACAAACACACACACACACACACACAAACACACACACACACAAACACGTTTCTTTTCAATCTCTCACTTTTCTTTGCAGCACTCTCACAAATTCCCACAAGAAAATAAAAGGAGTCAACATCATAACCTTATGGTCAACAATGTCTCATCAAAGACAAAAGTGAATCTTTATAAAGGACATTAGGAGCAGCCAGGAGTATATGCTTACTTTATTTGCTGCCGACTGATGATATCATAGGAACTATCAACTTCTCCCTTCTTTTATGGTGCTAAGAACTTAAAGGTTCAAGAATACCAAAAAATCAGAAGCCAACCCTAGCTGGTTTGGTTCAGTGAATAGAGCAATGGCCTGTGGACGGAAGCGTCTGTCCCAGTTTCAATTCTAGTCAAGGGCAGGTACCTTGGTTGGGGGCTTGTTTCAGGCAGGAGGCAACTAATCAATGTGTCTCTCTCACATCAATGTTTCTCTCCCTCTCCCTTCCACTCTCTCCAACATCAATAGAAAAATATCCTCGAGTGAGGATTTACTACAACAACAAAAACCTACAAAAAATTAAAAAAAAACACAAAATTCAGAAGCCAAATGAAGTCTCCTATATTCGTGATATTATATGCTCCTTCTTAAAATAAAAACATATCTGCAATTTGTAGTAATTTATTTTAAAAGAGGTGCATATAACCTGCTTAAAGGACAGCTATTTGGGAACACATGTGTGCGAGTTATTACACACACACACACACACACACAAACACACACACCACAAAAAAAAATGTTAGCCAACCCTCTGTCATTAACTTCATTTGATCCTTTATGATTTAGTAACTAAATACCAGTTGGCACCCATAAGCAGTATTTATTCTATTGTGCTTTGAGGAAAATAGATTTAAGAAATTTCTTTTAAATTGTATTTATTCTTTTTAGTATACCAGAAAATAAGAAGTAGAAACTGAGCTATATACATTCTCACCTTCTTGTCCAAACAATTTGTTGCAAGAACTTCCTTGGGCTATTTTTTATTTATTTTGTTTGTAGCTATGTTTTTGGCATTCACTTGTTTTTATTAAGTATAATATTAACTGCTTTGCCAGGCTCCTCGAAGCAGCAACTACTAGAACATAACAAGGTGAGTGTTGAGAAGTGCTGTTAACAAAATCAAGATCTATACACAAATACGCGCTGCCATCAGCCTTCCTTCACCTGAGGAAATTATTTAGGACAAAGAAGCAGAGTGCCTTGTTTAAAGCAAATCCATGGCCACAAATGCCATCATTATTGTTACCTTCAACTGTCATCTCTACCTTGCATTTCCATCCCTTTATTTTGCTATAATGCTTTCTCTCGTTCTAACTTTATCTCAAACCTGTAGAACTATGACACCAACTCTCTAGTCTCTCATGGATGCCTGCTTTTTTGTTGTTTGTTTTTGTTTCTTTTCATATCTCCTCTTCAATTATATCCTTCCTACTTTTTCTGCAGACATACTATCATTCCATCATTATCTGCTTTCTCTTTTTGTCCTTCCAGCTAACAGAGGTATTTCATTGAATTTTTTTTTCCTGTAGGGGAGAAAATCAATTGATCTAGATCAAGCATGCCAAAGGCTAACACAGGCCAAATAAACAAGGTTTAAGTTTATGTGGGCCACAAAAACACAAAATCTTCAATTTTCATAGAAGCGGGGGTTTATTTCAATAGAGCCATGCTGAATATGAAGGACTGAAATAAATGAGTAATCGTTAACATAAAATAATAGAACATTTTAATAAAAATCAATATTTTTTCTTGAACATTAACTTACCAGACACTGAATAACTGAACAAATTAGTAAGCATAATGCAAATAAACCTATTTTTCTTGTTCTCCTAAAGCAAAATATTTCCTGTTGCACACACCAAACAAGTCAGTCCAAGACTAATGACGTGGCAATAGGCTGCTAAATTATTCCCTGCTAGTATTAATGGAGAGAAATGAGCACCTGTGCATAAGGCGCTTAAAGAAAATGAATGCAACACAATTATAGTAACCAGTCACTAGCGAATGTTGTAGTTCGTTATTAATAATATACATTAATAAAAGACAAACATGCAAATTGACCATACCTTTGTTATGCCTTAAGCCACGCCCACCACCCAATCAGAGTGACTATATGCAAATTAACCCAACCAAGATGGCAGCTGGCACCATGGAGCTGGAGCAAGCAGGAGGCTTAGTTGCCCCAATGAAGGAGGAAGCCAAGCTTCCCGCTTGCCACAGCCAGCTCTTTGGATAGCCTGAAAATGGCCCTCAGCGCCTCACCCAGACTGGCCAGGCACCCCAGTGGGAATCCCCCCACCCTAATGGGGGTGTGGCCAGCCTGGAAACAGCCATCAGCCACTCAACCAGGCTGGCCAAACCTCCATGGGGTGAGGGTCCCTACTGAGGGCAGGGGGCTTGACTGCCTGCAAACAGCCATCAGCCCCTCACTCAGGCTGGCCAGGCACCCCAGCGAGTACCCCACCCTGACCCGGGACACCCTTCAGGGCAAACCAGCCAGCCCACACCTTGCACCAGGCCTCTATCCTATATAATAAAAGGGTAATATGCAAAATATGCAAACTGACCCTAACAGGAGAACGACTGGGAATGACTGGTCACTATGACACACACTGACAACCAGGGGGAAGATGCTCAATGCAGGAGATGGCTCCTGGTGGTCAGTGTACTCCCACAGGGGGAGATCTGCTCAGCCACAAGCCAGGCTGACGACTGT
>NW_006282664.1:431072-441781 GCF_000327345.1 Myotis davidii | reverse complement strand
AGCCCCCAGGCCGACGCTCGATCTGCTGAGCCAAACCGGTTTCGGCTACAACATTTTTATTAAAATGTTTCTTACATACCGTTATATTGGCTGGGCTGCAAAAATATTCATTATGGGTTGCATGTGGCCTGCAGGCAAGTTTGACATGTTTGGTCAGACAGAAAAGAAAGGAGTGTAAGTTAGAGTAGAAGAGAGGATAAAGAGAAAGGAAGAGCAGTGTGGTTGGTCCCTTTGGGGTATTTAGTTTTCAACACATGAGAACTAAGCCAACAATATTTGGACCTTCCATTGTTAGATGAAATATCTGCATGGTCAACTCAGCCTTCAAGTGTTGGAAGCTCCCTGGTGTGCACACACTTTATCCCAATAATTCAATTCTAGGTGCTACTGTGAAGACATTTTGCACTTCAAATTACAATCCCCAATCAACTCACTGTAAGATAAATTATCAGGTGGACTTGACCGAGTCATATGTGCCCTTAAATTTGAGTATAGATGTCATATATATATATATGAAATCAGAGATTCAAAGTCCAAAAAAACATACTTCGGCTGGCCTGGAAAAAAGCAAACCCTGGTAAGAAACCACAGGTGATCCAAGAGTGGTCCTGTTCAATAGTTAGTAAGAAAGTGAGGGACAACCCTGTTACTACAGGGAACTGAATTCTACCAACAATCTTAATGAACTTGGATGAGGACACAGGGACTCAGAAGAAAATGATAGTGTGACTCACTTGATTGCAGCTTTGATTGTAACACCGGAACTCTGAGCAGAGAACCCAGTTACACCATGCTTAGACTTGTGACCTTATTATCTTATTATGTAAGCCACTGAGTTTATGGTAATTTTATAGTACAGTAATATAAACTTAATACATCCTTTATAAAGAGATTGCAAAAAAGTAAGTTTATTATATGTCTGTTGTTGTTTGATTGGGCTGTCATCTGCTAAACTTGCTTTTAACAAAGAATTTTTTATGATTCCAGAAATAAAAGGAAAAAGCCTCAGAAGAGTTGTTTAATTACTTAATAATATTTATATATATATAAGTACAGTTAATATAGATACTTAAATAAGGAATTCAAGATATAATAAACAATTAGAAAGAGATAACAAGTACATCATAAGTACTTATTGATCTTAACTCTTTTTTTAATCTTTATTGTTAAAAATATTACATATGTCCCCTTCCCCCCCATTGTCCTCTCCCAGCCTGCCCCCACCCCTCAGCCACAGCCTTCACCCCTTCCTCTCATTTCCTATGTCCATTAGTTATGCTTATATGCATACAAGTTCTTTGGTTAATCTCTTACCCACCAGTCCCCGCCCCCACCACCATCACTGCCCGCCCTCCCCCTGAGGTTTGACAGTTTGTTCGATGCTTCTCTGTCTATGGATCTATTTTTTTCCATCAGTTTATGTTGCTCATTACATTCTACAAATGAGTGAGATCATGTGATACTTATCTTTCTCTGACTGGCTTATTTCACTTAGCATAATGCTCTCCAGGTCCATGCACACTGTTTCAAAGATTTCTTTATTTTTTATAGCAGCTTAGTGTTCAATTGTGTAGATGTATTATAGTTTTTTAATCCATTCATCTGCTGATGGGAATTTACATTGTTTCCAAATCTTAGCTGTTGTAAATTGTGCTGCTATGAACATAGGGGTGCATATATCCTTTCTGACTGGTGTTTCTGATTTCTTGGGATATATTCCTAGAAGTGGGATTACTGGGTCAAATGGGAGTTCCATTTTTAATTTATTGAGGAAACTCCATTTTGTTTTCCATAGTGGCTGCAGCAGTCTGCATTCCTACTAGCAGTGCACCAGGGTTCCCTTTTCTCCACATCCTTGACAGCACTTGTCATTTGTTGATTTGTTGATGATAGCAATTCTGACAGGTGTGAGGTGGTAACTCGTAGTCGTTTTGATTTGCATCTCTCAGATGATTAGTAATTTTGAGCATGTTTTCATATGCCTCTTAGCCTTCTGTGTGTCCTCTTTCAAGAAGTGGCTATTTAGGTCCTCTGCCCATTTTTTGATTGAATTGTTTATCATCCTTTTGTTAAGTTGTATAAGTTCCCTATAAATTTTGGAGATTAAAACCTTATAAGATGTCACATTGGCTGCCTGTGGATTCTTCTAAGATTTTTATGGTTTCCCATCTTACATTTAAGTCCTTTATCCATTTTGAGTTTGTTTTTGTGTATGGTGTAAGTTGGTGATCAAGTTTCATTGTTTTGCATGTATCTGTCCAATTTTCCTAATACCATTTAATGAAGAGACTGTTTTGATTCCATTTTATGTTCTTGCCTCCTTTGTCAAATATTAATTGAGCATAGTGGTTTGGGTTGATTTCTTGGTTCTCTGTTCTGTTCCATTCATCTAGATGTCTGCTCTTGTGCCAGTACCAGGCTGTTTTGAGAACCATGGCCTTCTAATATAACTTCATGTCTGCTATGGTGAACTCTCCAACTTTATACTTTTTTTTTCAGGATTGCTGTGATTATTTGGGGTCTTTTTTTATTCCATATTGAAGCATGGTAGCAACCATGCTTGGGTAAAAATTACTGTTTATATTTTAACCCTGCTGATTTGGCTTCTGTAATTATTTACTTGCTAAAATAATAGAACAATTATTTTGATTTTCTAAACTTATATAAGTTATCCCATTTGATTGAATACTATATTGATTGTGGTTTAAATATCCCCCATTGATAGTGATCTTACTGTTCTTTCAAAACACATTCCTCTGCACCTGGAGACCATGACAGAACAATTACTCTAAATGGTCTCAATGGCTCCAGATAATGTGTTTCCATTGACTCCGTGGTCCCAGGACCTAACCAGGACAGCACAATTACTCTAAATTGTCTCAGTGGTTCCAGATAATGTGTTTCTGTTGACTCAGTGGTCCCAAGACCCGAAACTATAATTAATCTTTGTAAGATAACTAACTTGCTCAATCTAAGCTTCTGTAACAAATTGCTTTTTGCAAACCAGGTTCCTCATTCCAAACCTTGAGAAGTAATCAATACCTTTGTGATATTTGCCTTTATAAATCTGATGTTTCGGCCAAGAGGGCACTATGAGATTTGGAGAGCATTGCCCCCTTGTAGTCACGGCTTTGAAGTAAATGTGGCTCCTTAATTCAACTTCTTGAGGCATCCTTATGTGATTCGCGGGATACAATACAACATTATGAATTTTTGGAGAATTTTTAGGTCTTTGAAATATGCCGTTTGTATCTTAATGGGGATTGCATTAATTCTATAGATTACTTTGGGTAGTATGGACATGTTAGTGATGTTGATTCTACCAATCCATGAACACAGCATATTTTTCCACTTGTTTATATCTACCTCTATCTCTTTTTCCAATGACCTGTAGTTTTCTGAGTACCGGTATTTTACCTCTTTAGTTAAGTTTCTTCCTAAATATCATAATTTGGTAAATAGGATTGTGTTTTTGTTTTTTGGGTTTTTTTTTTAGTTTTTCTTTCTGTGAGTTTATTATTGGTGTATAAAAAAAGCCATAAATTTCTGGGTGTTAATTTTGTATCCTGCTACATTGTCAAATCATTTATTAAATTAAGTAGTTTTTTGATGGAGTCTTTAGGGTTTTCTATGTACAATATCATGTCATCAGCAAATAATGACAATTTTGCCTCTTCTTTACAAATTTGGATGCTTTTATTTCTTCTTGTCTGATCACTATGGATAGCACTTCCAGTACTATGTGAAATAGGAATGGTAAAAGTGGGTATCCCTGTCTTGTTCCTGTTTTTAGAAATTGGTTTTATATTTTTCCCATTGAGTATGATGTTGGCTGTAGGTTTGTCATATAAGGCTTTTTTTATATTGAGGTAGGATTCCTCTATTCCTGCTTTGCTGAGAGTTTTTAATCAAAAAACATATGTTGGTGTTGGATATTGTCAAATGCTTTTTCTGCATCGAATTGATATTATTATGTCATTATTGTCTCTCAGTTTGTTTATGTGATGTATCACATTTATTGATTTGCAGATATTGTACCAGCCTTGCATCCCCAGAATAAATCCCACTTGGTCACGGTGTCTGATCTTTTTAATGTATTTTTGGATGCCATTTGCTAATATTTTGTTTAGGATTTTAGCATCTATGTTCATCAGGAATATTGGCCTGTAATTCTCTTTCTTTGTAGTGTCTTTATCTGGTTTCGAGATTAGGGTAATGCTGGATTTATAGAAAGAGCTTGGAAGTATTCCTTCTTTTTGATTTTTTTTGGAATAGTCTGAGGAAGGTAGGTTTTATTTCTCCTTCGAATGTTTGGTAAAACTCCACTATGAAGGAGTCCAGACCAGGGCTTTTGCTTGCTGGAAGTTTTTTTATTACTACTTCAATTTCCTTAGTAGTTATTGGTCTATTCATATTTTCTGATTCTTCCTGATTGAGTTATGGAAGATTGCATTTTTCTAGGAATATGCCCATTTTGAATAGGTTGTTCGGTTTGTTGGAATAGAGTTGTTTACAGTAATTTTGTGCAATCCTTTGTATTTCTGTGGGGTCACTTGTTACTTCACCCCTTTCATTTCTGATTTTGTGATTTGGGTCCTCTCTCTTTGCTTCTTGGTGAGCCTGGCTAGAGGTTCATCAACCTTGTTTATCCTTTCAAAGAACCAGCTCTTGGTTCTATGTATCTTTTTTATTATCCTTACTGTTATTTTGGTCTCTATGTCATCTATTTCCACTCTGATCTTTATTATTTCCTTCCTTCTACTTACTCTGGGCTTTTCTTGTTGCTCACTTTCTGATTCTTTAAGTTGTAGGATTAGATAATTTATTACCAGTATTTCTTATCTTTTGAGGTAGGCGGGCAGTGCTATGAAATTCCCTTTCAGGACTGCTTTCACTGTCCAACAGATTTTGGATTGTTTTGTTTTAATTGTCATTTGTTTCCAGGGTTTTTTTTTAAAAAAGTATTACTATTTCTTCCAATTGCTATTTAGCTTGGGTGTTTTTCCTACACTGTCTTCTAACTCACTGACTGGTCCTCTGTTTCTTCTAGTCTACTATTGAAAGCTTCCATTGTGTTCTTTATTGCAGCTATATCATTCTTCATTTACTCTTGATTCTTACATATGTTGGTGTGTTTCTCAACCAGATGGTTGAGCATCTATATCAGTGATGGTGAACCTTTTGAGCTCGGTGTGTCAGCATTTTGAAAAACCCTAACTTAACTCTGGTGCCATGTCACATATAGAAATTTTTTGATATTTGCAACCATAGTAAAACAAAGACTTATATTTTTGATATTTATTTTTATATATTTAAATGCCATTTAACAAAGAAAAATCAACCAAAAAAATGAGCTCACGTGTCACCTGTAACACGCGTGTCATAGGTTCGCCATCACTGATCTATATAATCATTATTCTGAATTCTTTCTCTGTCATATTGCTTGTCTCCATTTCATTTAGTTCCTTTTCTAGCAATTCTTCCTTTTCTTTGGGGATTTTTTTCCTCCCCTTTTTTTCTGTTTATTTCTGGCCCTGGGCACCCTACTTGGGGTCTATGAGGTAGAAGCCCCTAGATGTCCAATGGTCCAGGATTCGTTAGCCCAAAAGCTGGGTCTGCCTTGAGTCTCACACTTGACTCTGCTCTGAGTTTTACCCGCTTCTCCCACAGATCTGGTCCCTCAGTTATCTGCTTCAGATGTTTGGGGTCAGCAGGGGCACCTGCAGGTCCTCTGTTGTGCAATTCCTTGTGAGGGCACAGAGCTCTCTGGCCTGTAATTCACAGTGTGGCCCTGGAACCTGTGGCAGGATGGCAACCTAGGACACTCTGGCAGCACACCTGCAACACGATCCTGTGACCCATGAGTGGGTGCACTGGGACGCACTGGCAACACTTTCCTGGAGCCAAATTTGGGACTGTAATCAAGCAGCTCTGATGGCTATGACAGCACTGTCCTGATGCTGGGAATGGTGCAGTTGCTGGGTGGCTCCCTGTCTCTATGGAAGCACTGACCTGGAGCTAAATTTGGGGCAGTCCCTCAGTGGCTCTGTATTTCTATGGCAGCACAGTCTGTCAGTGTGGGATCCTGGGACTGCTGTTTCCTGGGGTAGGGGGCAGGAAGCTTAGTGTGGGAGGTCTCTCTGGTGAGAGCTCACTGCAGTCGTCTGGGATCCTGCTGCCACTCACTGAGAGGGCATAGTGATGGTCACATGCAGGTTATGACTGGAAAGCAGCTCCCTGCACCAGTCTGGGTGTTTGTGTGCCTACACTCCTGGCCTCTGCTGCTCCCCTCTACAAGATGGCTCTGCACCAAAGTTGCACCTGGTCTGAGAGTGTCTGTAGCAGTATCTGGGGCTCCCTATCTAGGAAAGACTGATCCACCAGTCCCCAAGATTCCTGGGAGATCTAACTGTCCCTCACTCACCCACACACACCACACATGTCCACACATTCATCTCTTACTCCTTTACTCACTCACACTCTCTCCCTCCCTATTGTTTTGCTGACTGCCATGTTGAGATTCTGATCTTAACTCTTGACTGCTCATGAAAGACCTTAGAATCACATTTTAAAATAACTATTTCTAAGTTACTTCATAGAGTGCTTCAAAATATTGTAGAAAGGAAGAAAGTTGGACTCTTAAAACCTCTTTCCCCTCTCTTCCCTTCCATTCCATTCCCTTCCCTTCCCTTTCCTTCCCTACCTTTCTATTGTCTTCTCTTCTCCTCTCTCTCTTTTTGAATCTTTAATAGAGGAAATACATGTTCCTTATGTCTATGATAAGGGAAAGAATAATGGAACTTGGGGCAAATTGCATTCTTTGAAATTTTTTCAGTGCTGTTAACCACTGCCACATCATTGTATGATAGAGATGACACCTAATACCTGACCCCCTCTTTTTTTATTTCTCATAGAAGCCCTTTAGTCCAAAGATTTATAATAGCTCTAGTCCCAAAGGGGGTTTTAATTTGTTTCAGCCTGTCAAATAATGCTATTGCTTAGTCTAGAGGTGGACATGTGAATCCAGTTTTCCCAATCAGATTGAAGAGAAGGAATATTTCTATGTTTAAGGGAGAAATTCCTTTTTCCTCTTCTACTAGCAGTAAAGAGGAAGTACTACTGCTCAATTGTCACTGGCAGCGGTATTGAAACCACAAGGACAACCAGCCTTAGGAGTAGCTGAGTGCAACAGAGGAGAAAGAAGAGCAGGACCTGGACACTTGTTTATACTGGGTCTCTCATTACAACACCCTTGGAGCCCACCCTACCTCTGATTTTCAGTTATATCAGATAATAAAAAATTTTGTTGGTTAAACCACTTTCAGTTGGGATTTTTTTGTTATTTGCAGCTCAATATCCTAACAGATAACATGAGGAATCAATGTTCACTGTCAGTATACTGTTTAAACTTCAGCTGAGCTTTATTCTCAAATGAAAATCAGTTCAAAGGCCTGTAGAATTTCATCTCTAGTTTCCCAGGCAACTATCACATGTCATTCATGGCTGTTTGAAGCACACAGGTAATATTCCATCTCATCACCTCAATTTTAAATTCGGAGAAAGACAAATGAAATGTGTGCCAATAAATCCTCCAGGCTGCAGAGATAAAAGAAAAGAATGAAAATCCATGAGGTAAAGGCAAGTAAACAATCTACTCTGCTATTTAATCTACTCTTTCCTACTCTTTGTTTTCATTTCTCTTTTTCAATGCTGCCATGAGAAATCCAAAATTAGTTATAAATTTCCTTGGAAGTTAAGTCCTTCTTATTGCATTGGTTTTTTGGACATACTTGACCCTCCCATACAAGAAACACTGCCTTCTGCAGAGAAAAGATTCAACAATTCCAAATTCATAATTTAATATCTCTTCTTCCCCACATAATAATAATAAAATTCAATTTTGGGCCTAAATAGATATAATAGCTTTTAATGTAAATCATTTAAATGCTAATATTCATACTCTCTAAATACTTTTTCAATAGGGCTGAATTATATACTAAAGAATGGAAATAAAATTGAAAGATTAAATTTTGTCAAAATTTGTAATGCTGTTTTTCATCACAGGAAATAAATTAGACATAATTTCAAGACAGGGCTGGTAGCTTTGTTCATAGTTGCTTTATTTTTTTTAATTTATTTTATTGACTTTTTACAGAGAGGAAAGGAGAGAGATAGAGAGTTAGAAACATTGATGAGAGAGAAACATCAACCAGCTGCCTCCTGCACACTCCTCACTGGGGATGTGCCCGCAACCAAGGTACATGCCCTTGACCGGAATCGAACCTGGGACCCTTCAGTCCGCAGGCCGACACTCTATCCACTGAGCCAAACCGGTTTTGGCCATAGTTGCTTTAGATAATAACCAAATGAGACTTTCATTCATGTCACAGAAGAAATTTACCAAGACACAAAGCATTCAGAAAAAGCTGAGGACTTCTAATACCCAAGAACTGCTCAGTCAGAAACCCAGAGAATGAGTCATAATTTCTCCCCAAACTATTCATTGACTCCATACTGGCTTCTTGGCTTCCACCATTTGTCTGATATAGTCTATTGTCCACATGGCAGCCAGCAGGATCCTATTAATTATGAAACAGAACATGCCATTTCTGCTCAAAACCTCCTACAACCTTTCATCTTGCTCAGACCATTATGGCCATCAAGACTCCATATAGTCTGACCTTTGGCTAACCTGTTTGACTTTATATTCTGCCTTACATCCCTCCTTAAAGTCCATCTCATTCATCTTACCCTCCTTCATCTTGAAAATACCAAGCATGCTTCCACTCACATTCTTTGCCTGTGAAGTTTTTCGAAGAGACATTTTGTTTGAGTCACTTCAATCAGGTTTCTACTGGTATGTTTCTTTATCTTTTCAGATATATTTGTTACTCCTTGTCCAGCTTATACAAAATCTCACCCTCTTTGTGTCATTCTTCATCCCCCTCAACATGTTTTCTTAGTTGTTTTTTGTTTGTTTGTTGCAGTATTTGTCATCACTGGACATATGGCATAATTTATTATCTATTATTCTCAACTAGAATGTGAGCTCTCTGATATCAGGAACTTCCCTTTGTTTGTTGTTATACCCCAGCACCTCAACCAGTGCCTGACACTTGGTAGGAGTTAAATAACTATTTATTCATGTGAATAAACTTTTATTTCAATAAAAGTTTCCAAGGATGTGCATAATACATCCAGAGAGAATACTGTTTTATTGAAAGTCATCTTATCCATTCATTTTGCATAATGAGATAGCTCCTTGTTCATTTTTTTAGTTGCCATTTTAAAATGGAAGTAATATTTCTTACAGAAAAATATGTATGATATATGTGCATATGTGTGTAAAAATGTAAAAGAAAAAATAAACAAGATGTAGCTACAATTCTTACCACTGAGATATAATCACTGTTATAAACTATATTTTAAAAAAAGCTACTTTAATTTCTTGGGAAAAACTTAAATTAATGTTTTATCCCACGGATTGAAATAATTTTATATTTTTATAAGAAACAACCTGAGGAAAACACCATCAAAGAATCACTGACTTTGTTTACTAGTAGCATAAGGTTAGGCCTGGTCGTTCACAAAGAACACACATTTCAGGGTGTTTCAACTGGGAGGAGACTGAAGTCTCCTGATAGTAGAACTGTTACCAGTTTTAGCACTTTTATCAAAGTAGACTTTAAGAAGACAAACAAACAAAACATCAAGAGACAAAAACAAAAGTAATTAAACAAAAACATCAGTGAACTCCCACAAACATTTCATTCAAATAGAGTTATAAATAGGATAAAACATTATTTACCTCCTCAAATTCCTCTTTGTTAGAAGCAATCAAAATGTCTCTTTTGGAGGAAACTCAAGGCTCTACACCTTTCCTTAAAAATAATGTTACTTATCATTTCATATATTATCTTATATTATATCTATGACATATATATAATTTTAAAAAGTAAAATGTGCATTTTATCACTTCTGTCACTGTGGCCTCAGCTTTCAATTTTTATATAATTGACAATGCTTTAGTCCTTTGGATGTTCCTTTAAGCTTATGGTACCTATAGCTACCATTTTCATATAGCCAATACTATAGTTGAATTTTTTTTTTGTAAATATATATTTTATTGAACTTTTACAGAGAGAAAGGGAGAGAGATAGAGAGTTAGAAACACTGATCAGCCGCCTCCTGCACATCTCCTACTGGGGATGTGCCCACAACCCAGGTACATACCCTTGACCGGAATCGAACCTGGGACCTTTCAGTCCGCAGGCCGACGCTCTATCACTGAGCCAAACCGGTTTCGGCTATAGTTGAATTTTGACCTTTGAATTACTCTACCTAAGATAAATCAAATTTCGAAATGAATTGATCTCCATTTATTTATCCAGAAAAGTAAGTTTAAATTATGTATTTTCAAATTACCTGTTGCTATGATACTTTCTAAGGTTTGTTTCATTTGAATTTTCAAAGAATTTTATAATAGATGTTTTCAAGCAAGATAATTTTTCTTTATTGTTGGAATTCCCCACTGTGTGTGTGTGTGTGTGTGTGTGTCCCCCAAATACTCCCTATAGTGTCCTCAATAAGACTCCCTAAAATGTCATTAGAGAAAGCAAAGCAAAACAAAAGCATGACAGGCTGACATGGCAGAGTCAGTGGTTTAGGAAAGAATAATTCCATAGCGGGGACACTCTGCTTAAACCGAG
>NW_006282664.1:428260-430890 GCF_000327345.1 Myotis davidii | reverse complement strand
CTAAATAAAAGCTTGTCTTTAGCCCTAACTGGTTTGGCTCAGTGGATAGAGAATCATCCTGCAGACTGAAGGGTCCCAGGTTCAATTCCGGTCAAGGGCATGTACCTTGGTTGCGGGCACATCCACAATAAGTGGTGTGCAGGAGGCAGCTGATCGATGTTTCTCTCTCATTGATGTTTCTAACTCTCTATCCCTCTCCCTTCCTCTCTGTAAAAAATCAATAAAATATATTTTTAAAAAAAGTTTAGTGATAATGTTGACTCAGAATATGGATATCCTCATTCATTACATCTGTATTATTGATTGATGCCTATGTCATGTTAAGCACTCTTCTAGGGGCGGGGAAACCAAGCCAAGTTTTGTCACTCAAGGATATTAGACCCTATCATCAAACAAAAATCCAAAGTTTTAACCAAAATACATCAGGCTTCTCAAAGAAAAGAGACAGATGTTTTCAGGGAACTTAATTTCATAAGGAACTATTGGGTCCAAGTCCCTCTGTCAGGGGCTGGACATCCTTGGACACTGGGTATTGGACAGAGAAGACATAATGAGTCAAGGTGTATAAGAGATTCTTCATTGTAGTCAAGTAGCCATTGTACCAAAAGGCTATCAAACAAAGCAGTCTAGTCCTACATCAAAGCAGCCTCTGCTAACACAGTAGCAAACACAGGAGGCATCATAGCAAAAACAGCCAGCACTGGCTTTTCAGTAATACATCTCTCCTACAACACAGCCTCCAACATAGGAGCTATACAAACATAGTAGCCGGCCAAGCAGCCTCACATAATAGTAGCCTCACACTGGCTGTATGTGTGATCTTTTCTTTATGGTTAGCATAACATACTTTATACTAACTTAGACAAAACAGGCTTCTTGCCAAATAGTGACATTAATTTTTTGAGTTACAGAAGGGCATACTTGCAGTGCCTACAGTGAAACTGCTATGTCCTTGCACCTGCCTATGGCAACATGGCCTTGAACATCCTGATTAGGATTCCCATGCTCAGATTGGCCTTGAACATCTGGCATACTTTGGATAGAGTTCCCACAGGAACCAACCATAATGTATCCAGTCTTGCAGAATTTAAAAAACTGCCTCCACATCACCTGGGTGCTTATAAAAATGTAGTTTTTTGGTCCACTTGCCACTGAATCAGAATCTGTCCTACTACAGCTCAGATATGCACTTCAATGTTAAGAATTGGAAACAAAAAAAAAAAGCAGGGGAGGGGGGGATAAAAGAAATTCCCCAAACTGTGCCCTCTCCCTTTGCCACTCCTTTGTCTGAATCCAGCCCCCTCTGGAGTCTCTCCTTCCTCTAGTTCACAGAGCTGAAAATGTTGTTCAGCTTGATGTGATAATGATAACTGTAATCATACAAATTGCATATTCCACCCAACATGGTGCCGCACAGAGAACTGATGGCCTTGTGCAGAGCAGTCATGTGTCAAAGCTGCGGGACCTGTGTAGAATTCAGCACATGCCAGTGTTTTCCTTCTGTTTATGTTCCCTGTAACCTTGTGATCCCTCTCAGTTGCTGTGCTAGAGAGCAGGTAATCCATCAAAAAAGAAACATCATACACTACCCTTTTGCCCTCTGAAGTAAATTTCTCTCCTCTACCTTCTGATTTCAAAATCGAAATTGGAAGGAGTTTTGAGACTGTGAAATTGTGAGAACCCGGCCCCTGTGTTTTGGTCCTCAGCCTGTCCCCACTGGGTTATTCTTATTAAAGCGATCTCTCTTTTCAAGACACTGAACTAGTTCTGGGAGCGATCACAAATTGCAAATAAATTGCATTGCAGATCAAGATGCTTTTTTATCAGAGCTGTCAAGCAATCTGGCTTAACTGACAGTGCCTGACAAGACCTGTGCTCCAGTCTCTAGTGATGCCAGCACTTCTACAGTTTCTTTACGTGGTGAGTGTGTGTGTGTGTGTGTGTGTGTGTGTGTGTGTGTGTGTGTGTGATCTTTTCTTTATGGTTTTGAAAGAGTAACAACAGTGACCAAAAAAGGCACTCAGGAAAACAAGACAGGGAGGGAATCTGCCAAGGAGATATAAAATCTCCATGTTCTTAGCAGTTTGGGACCAAGCACAAACTTCATTACTTGTGTGACTATTTGTCACCTCCCAGTGGCCCTCAGAACAGGACCCACCACTGCTCAAAGATACAGATCTTGTAGCTCCTGAAGGCAACAAGAAGCCCCATATCATATGTTTAGTAGGACGTACTAAACTTAGTTGTTTGATTGGAAATGTTTAGTAGGATGTACTAAACTTAGCTGTTTTATTGGAAATGTTTTCTTTTTTCGGCATGTTGAATCGATTGCAGACTGTCTCGTTCTTTGCTATTTTAAATTCAATATTCCACCACTTTCATTTTTGAGATGAGTCTCAATGAAAACTAAATTACTATGTTGTGCTCGACATGCAGTAATCAAAGTGGACATCCAGTACTCATAGCCTAACATACCTTCAATTCAATATTTGTGTACCAAAAGATTGTTTTTATAGGTAATTTCTGAAATTGGATGAAGTCTTAATTCCATTGTCACTCATAGAAGATGAATGACACCATTTTATATGAAAGTTTATTGTGGAAATAAATGTACTGACTAGTCAATCCTG
>NW_006282664.1:402757-428235 GCF_000327345.1 Myotis davidii | reverse complement strand
AAGTACACTTAAAATTAACACATGGTGAGTTTACATTAGATGTCACTTCCCAGTGGCCCTCAGAGCAGGATCCACCTGTAAACAGAAACTAGTTATTACCGCTTTTAAAGCCCTTCCAAAATAGCATTCTTTTACTCCCATCCAGCGTGACCCATGACATTTATTAATAGTTTCACCAGCTATATCTTATCCCTAAACAACACACTATATAGTTTTATGTGTTTAACTTTTTAATAAATGAAATTGTACATTAATTTTGCCACTTGCCTTGTATATGTAATATAATTTGTGACATTCACTTAATGAAAAATAGAGTAAACTTTATTTTCACTGCTGAACACTATTCCCTGGTCAAATATCACGTTTTTCATTTATTTTTTAGTTGGTGGACATTTTTCTCCAGTTTTGTGGTGTGGGTTTTTTTTTTGTTTTTTGTTTGTTTGTTATGAAAAAATTGCTTAGTTCTTTTTGTCAGACATTGTTCCATGTGAAACAAAATCTAGGTTATAATGAAATGTTAAGTTCACAAAGAAGTTAACTACATTGTGCAAGATTCATTGTTTGATCCTTCTTAGGAGGTAGGCCACAGATGTCTTTTTAGCTTTACACTGAGGAAATTTTCATGGAGGGGAGGGGTGATTTAAAGTGAGCCTTGTTTGTTTTCTTCCCCTATTTCTACAGTGTGGATCTAGCTTCTCCTTCTATACAGGCATACCTGCTTCCCCCAGAATTTCCAACATACCGGAAAAACACAAAAACAACTTCACTTCACATAAGAAAAGAAAATATGTCCTGGCCATCATAAAGAAAATAGTAAGGACATCTTTGTGATTTCTCTATCTCCTGCTTCTTATTTCATATTGAGTATATTAAAGTGTGTGTTTTCACTTGAAACATTTGTAAAATTTGCTGGCAAATTTCTGTTTAGAAACCTGTAAAATGTAAGTTTCTTGGCACCAAGTGTCCACTTGTAATTTATTTAGCTCCCATCCTCTCTTGGATGTCTGCTGCATCTACTTGTTGTTCATCTACTTTCCCCACTTAGTTCCTGAGTTTTACAGACCATTTCAGAGGTTTTATTACTACATCAAGGATGGAACTGTTTTTCAGTCAGTTTCTCACTCAGACAATGCTATTACTGTCTAGTCCCTGTGATACTGAACTTCACACATGAAGTGGTAACAGTGTGCTCTCTATGATCCTCCAACCACATTTACCAGTAAGAAACTGAAAGGAGTCCATGCAGCTGGTCATTTCATGCATGGATCTGCTTATCCTGATTTTAATGGTTCAGAAAAGCCTCTGGAATTTGATTAGTTGGTACTAATACTGCTTTCTCCACTTACTATCTGTGCATTATTAATCATTGTGGTTAACCTAACATTGCTTCATTTTATTTATCTATAAAGTGGGATATAGAACAATACCGCATCAATTAGTTTTTGCTGTGTATCAAATTACCCCAAAACCTAACAGCATAGAACAATAACCATTTATTATATCTCATGGCTCTATGGTTTGTATGGCCTAGTCTGATTATATGGGCTGTGCTTAAATAAAAGTGCAATGACTCCTTCCTGCCTTCCTGAGATTTAAGAAAAATTTCTTTAAACAATGATCATTACCAAAAATTAGGGTTCCATTTCCAAGATCCTCTAAATGGAGAGTCAGCAAATGTTTTCTATAAAGGGGATGCTAGTAAATAGTTTAGACTCTGAGAGCTAATGTTTCTGTCCCAACTACTCAGCTCTGCCACTGCAGTAAAAGAGCAGCCATAGATGATGTCACCAATGAGCACAACTATGTTCCAACATAATTTTATTTACAAAAATGGTGATGGATCCCATAATCCAGAGTTAGCTGTTTCCTAATCTAAATACCCTAGCCTATGAAAAGCTAGGACACATTTAAAGAATTAAACTGGTCAGCAAAATGTATTCCTAGGTTTACTAGTCTTCTATCTTCTTTTTTTCTGAAGTATTCAATATGACATTAAAATGAGAATTATGGTGAGTCATATACCTCCAAAAATCAAATCAACATAGAAAGCCTGTTATACCATTAAATGGCTGTATTGTGGCTGAGATATTATACAAAGTTTTCACTCTATAGGAAAACTGAAATAGAAAAATGTTTTCAGATTCTTTGCCTTCAAAAAGCTCTTAAATAATATTGCTTATTTAGGTGATTGATATAGGTATCCTGCCCACTTATTCAAAGCATAGCATTATAAATCACACTTTTTCATTTGTAAGAAGTAAACGGTATTCATATTTCGATGTGATTTATTCTTTTGAAGTTGAACATAATGTGACTTTAATCTATAAATGTGAAATACATTAGAATGTGTTATTAAAGTCCTGTGTGTTGGCCATTGCTATTACTTGGTTCTCTAAAAAACAGTAGCTATCTCTTTTTAGATGCTCTAGTTAATATTGATTTTAAAGCTCTGATAGCATAGGACATCATAAGACACATTATATTGATGGACCCACCCAGTAACAAGTATGCTCTTCCATTTTACTAAAAGCATCTTTGGGGCAAAGAACTGACCTCACTGCCTGACCTCACTCAGGGTAAATTTTGGGTATAGATTTAGAGAGGGAAAATTACTCAGGAAATACCACAAATGTGTTGAGAGAAATTAAACACTAATCATCTTATTACAACCATTTTTTTTACATTTCTACATTGGAGTGAAATATAAAATGCAAATTTGTAATACACTGTCTTGGGAGAGCTGGTGGAAGTGGCACTATTGGGTGCCTGGAGTTGGATGTCTTTATATTTGGAGAGCTTTAGGTAGTAGATGAGTACTTACCAGAGGGACACAATTAGGTGAGGAAAGGGAGGGAGGGCATTTGGACATAAGAAATGGCAGGTGTGTTGATCCAGAAGCTGAAATGTATGAAGCATGTTGATGATGACATTATTGGGAGATGAAACACTTAAATGGAGATAACTGTCCAGAGAGTATTTTAAAACTTAGATTTTATGTATTAGAGTGGTAGGTTATAACACTATGTTAAAATCTTTTGAAAGAAATAATTTTAAAGGAAAGGTCATTAAATAACAGAGAACTAATGAACAAAACTTTACTGTGTAGATTTGTTTTTGATTAAGAAGAGATAAAAATGCTCCACTTAGTTTGTAATTTGGTTAAGAAAGTACACTTTTCTTATTGGAAAGCAAATACAAGGAGTTTAGACCCTAACTTTATTTAAATGGAAAAAGAAATGCAAAGTAACACAGTTTGAACTATTTCTTTTTTAAGCTGCATGTGAAATTTCAAGAAAATAAGATGAGGGAAGTAACATCCTTAATCTCAATGGTTATATTTTTTTAAAAAGTTAACAGCCTTGGCTGGATAGATCATTTGGTTATACCATCGTCCTGATATGCCAAGGTTGCTGGTTCAATCTCCAGTAAGAGTACATGCAAAAAGACAGGGGCTTTGGGAGGGAAAATGGCAACCGAATAGGCAGACATGTCCTAAGCCTTATCCCAGAGTAGACAGAGGAGCAACTAAATGGAAAAACATCCATCTGGAATTGGTGAAGTAGACATAGCTGGTGAGACAATTCGCAGCCAGGAAGGGCAGAGAATGCCTGGAGAACAGTAGGATTGGGGATTTGGGCTGGAGAGAGTCACAAGGGCACCTGGCCCAGAGGATCAGTCCACATCCCTTGGGAAAGGAAGTCCACAGGGCTGCTGGTGGCAGGGGATGCTAGATCTAAGTCCACAGCCACAAGAGGCTGAGATGAGAAAGACGGACTGAAGAGCTGCCCGAGCCTCGTGATGCTGGGGGAGAGAAACTGGAAGTCATGTGGTTATTTTGCCTCTGTTTTGTCTTTGCTTTTTTTTTTCAGCTAAACTCAGTCCAAAGGACCTTTCAAATACAAAAGCTCATCCATGGCTGTGGTACAGGTGGAGGTGGGGACTTGTGGAGTCTGAGGAGAGCCTGTGGAGGAGAGCGAGTCAGGGAGAAGTGACCAGAAATCCAGCACTGGGACATTCCTGACCCTCCAAAACTAAGCAGCCATTTTGCTCCTGAAGAACCAGTCCCTCCCAGAAGCCTCCAGGCAGCTAATGCAGCCACACCCAGACTACCCCTGAGCGGTATAAAGGACAAAAAACTCTGAGTAGCCCCCAAAGAGCCCTCAGGGACTGGGTTGCAGAGAGGCCATTCAGTACCTGAAAGTGATACAGCAACACCCCCACCAAAGCCCTGTCATAAACAAACACTTGAGAGATTAAGATTGACAGCAGGCAGACAGGCAAAGTGGGCAGATTGGTCCCTCCTGCTTGCAGCCAAGGCTGTGGAGAAAGACACAAACAGAGGAGTGGTGGATTGCTTGGAACTTCAACATAGTGCTGACTACCTAACAGGAAACTAAGAAGTAGCAGACAGAACAGAAGAGTGGGGGCTTAAACCAGCCTCCACGGGCATTAAAACCAAGCTGAAATGAATGACACTTCATTTTTTTATTTTATTTTTTAACTTTATTTAAAAATTTTTCTTTATTTTTTCTTTTCATTTTTCTCATATTATTTATTCTTTATTCTATTTTATTTTTCATTGTTATTTAATTTTTTTTATTTTTTCCACCCTTTCTTTTCTCACTTCTCCCTTTTTCATCCTGTTTTCTCTTCTCCTGTCACCACTTTGGAGGGCATTAAAACCAAGCTGAAATGAATGACACTTCATTTTTTTATTTTATTTTTTAACTTTATTTAAAAATTTTTCTTTATTTTTTCTTTTCATTTTTCTTAAAAATTGATCTCCTTTATCTGCTTTATTGACATGTTATTATTACAGTAGTCTCTGTTGGCTTACTCATACATCTAATTTCCTCTCCCCTGCTCCAACTCCATGCACCTTTATTTTTTCTGTTTCTTCGCTACTCAAATTTTGTTTGTTTTTTCCTCTTCTGTCTAGCTCTCTTCTTCTCCTAATTTTTTAATTAGTTTCATTCAATAAACTCAGCTGAACTGCTCTCTCATCTATTCTCCTTTTACAAAAATGGATGAATAAATGAATAGATAAATATTAAAATATTTTTAACCCCCCCCTTTTCTCTGGGTGTTTGTTGTTTGCGTTTTTTGGTTTATCTGTTGTTTTGTGGTGTTTTCTCCCCATATATTTTCTTCTTCCTTTTTTTTTTCATTTTCTTTTCTCTTGTAACTTATTTTCTTTTCTAGATATCATTTTTGCTCTCTTTTCTCTCTTCTAATTCTCTTTTATCTTATATTGGGGTTACCGGTGTCATGAATACATTTGTGTGTGTTTTTTGTTTCTTTTGTTTTTTTGTGTTTTTTTTTAAACTTCTTCCTTATTGATTTTTTTACAGAGAGGAAAAGAGAGGAATAGAGAGTTGGAAACATCAATGAGAGAAAAACATCAGTCAGCTGCCTCCTGCACACACCCTCACTGGGGATGTGCCCGCAACCAAGGTACATGCCCTTGATCGGAACCGAACCTGGGACCCTTCAGTCCACAGGCTGATGCTCTATCCACTGAGCCAAACCAGTTATGGCAATACATTTGTGTTTTGTTCCCTTTGTGTCATGTCTTGTCAAGTTGTACTTTGTGCTGTTTAGGCAACGTGGTAGAGAGTGAGCCACATAATCAAACACCTTGAGGGGAGACTCCATCCACAAATAGGACAATAACACTAAAAACCCAATTACACCAAGAAAACCCAAATATCTCAAGTAGGGGGCAACCCTAGAATACCCAACCCAGAAAACCAGAGAGATTGGACCACTAGATCCCACAAAACATCATATATAATAAAAGTCTAATATAATAAGTGTTCAGTCCTCCAATTGTCTGTTCAACCAATCAAAGTGTAATATGCTAATGATATGCTAAGGCTGCTCAACCGCTCACCATGACATGCACTGCCCACCAGGGAGCAGATGCTCAACTGGTAGATTAGCTTGCTACAGGCCGAACATGCCGTGGAGCCCTTCCATTGTCCCTCACCTGCTGGCAAACTTCCTGTGTCCCTCCCTAGCACCAATCGTGCACCAGTGGAGTCCCTTGGCCTGGCCTGCACCCTCTCACAATCTGGGACCCCTTGGGGAATGTCAGATAGCTGATTTTGGCTCAAACCTGCAGGCTAGGCAGAGGGACCCAATAGGTGCATGAATTTATGCACCAGGCCTCAATTCTACTATATAAGACAAACAAAAAACTCTAGAACAGCAAAAATGGGGATAAAATTAACAACTCCCATTTGAAAGAAAAGGAAGAATCAACAGAAAAGTACATAAATGAAACGGAGGCAAGTAAGAGAAAGAATTCAGAGAAATGATTATAAGGATGCTGAAAAGGACGGAAGACAAATTCAGCATGTGTAAGAATCAAGAGGAAATGAAGAATGACATCCTATATAATAAAAGGCTAATATGCAAATTGACTGAATGGCAGAACAACCAGTTGCTATGATGCACACTGACCACCAGGGGGCAGACACTCAACACAGGAGCTTCCCCCCGGTGGTCAGTGCACTCCCACAGTGGAGCTACGCTCAGCCAGAAGCCAGGTTAACAGCTGGCAAACGCAGAGGCGGTGGCAGGAACTTCTCTCGGCTCCACAGCAGCGCTAAGGGTGTCCGACTGCTAATGTTCAATCTGATAAGGATTTAATCTCCAAAAGTTACAGGGCTCTCATACAACTTAACAAAAGGAAGATAAACAATTCAATCAAAAAATGGTTAAAAGGACTTCAATAGACACTTTTTGAAAGAGGACCTACAGAAGGCCAACTATGCTGCTGTAAAAAAAGAAGGAACTTTTAAGCATTTGCAACAGCATGTATGGACATGGAGAGCATTATGCTAAGTGAAATAAGCCAGTCGGAGTAAGATAAGTATCACACGATCTCACTCACTTTTGGAATATAATGAACAAAAATAGATCCAAAGACAGAGAACCATCGAACAGATTGTCAAACCTCAGAGAGAAGGCAGGGGAGAGTATGTGTAGGGGTAAGAGATCAACCAAAAGACTTGTACACATGCATATAAGCAAACCAATGAACACAGAAAGTCGGGGGGTGGGGGTGAGGACATGTGTTGGGTGGTGGTAGCGGCTGGTGAGGGGTCAATGAGGGGGAAAAAAGACATATGTAATACTTTAATCAATAAAGAATAAAAAAAGAATAATTCTTACATTTCTACAATATTTGTTACTTCAAATTATTTTTCTAAATATTCATCATATTCATAGATAGCATCTTTTCTATATCTATAATTTACTATATATTATCTATGATCTTATCTGATCTATACTGTATTACCTATTAACTATATTTTCCATGTATATAATCATATATATATATATATATATCTGTAAAATTTGATAGATATCATTTATAAGGTAGATTTTATTATTCTCATTTTTAAAAAGAGAAAAAAACAAAAGTAAGTAATTATTTGGAGGAAACAGTGTAAGGTGAAACATAGTGCTATGATTTTAGTACCTAGTATTCTGACTTCAGATTTCCTGAACACTATAACTTCCAGTCTGTACCTTTGAGGGAAATATAGAAGATTGCCCTCTGATAGTTAAATTGGAAAAAAATCAATGAATCTGATGAATGAGTTATCTGATTTAAAATGGTTTCTGGCTAACAGCCTTATAAATTTCAATAAAATTATATGTGAGATCCAGAAAAAGATGTAAATTAATAAGACCTAAATATTAATTCTACATGTAACATATTACTGAAATATGAGAGGCACTTCTACTAAATATAAGTTAGCAGGAACTAGGTGAAAAGTGGACAATGGTTTTCCCTTCTGTTTTACTTCCTGGGATATAATGCCATCCCACAGTTGAAGGAACCCAAGGACACATAGCATGTTTCTAATGTATAGCCTCTCACTCAGAGAGCCAGGGCCTACTCCCACAGAAATCTGCACTATCACTTTCTCCTAAATGACAGTGATTATACTTTTTCATGTGCTCCCCCACACAGCATGTCAGAGAATAGCTAGTAGGATCAGGAGAATCATCCCACTACGGATATGAAGCTTCCTAGATGAAATCGCTGCAAAGTACGAATTTCAGTCAGGAAACATGCACTCTTTCTGAGAAGGAGTGTTAACTAATACTCAAATACCTATCCCCCAAATCAGCTTTGCAAATACAGGTTTGAATGCATTTTCCCTTATTAAAAAAGTCAATATTCAAAACACCACTAATGCACAACATGAGAGCTTTGAAGGAAAGACAGGGAATATTATCCCTTCAATTTCAAATCAAGCCAGAAACAAGCAACTTACCAATATTAATTATTATCTGGAGTGGCCCATCTACTCCACGGGCCAGCAACTTAGCATTTTATGTCTCAGTTTTCTCATCTGTAAAATGAAGATGATTATTGTGTCTCTTAGGATTAAAGGTGATAACACACATGATATACACAGAGCCATCAGAAACCCTCAATATATTTTTCTCTTGCTCCATTGTCCCTCTCCTTTACCCTTTTAATTTCATGACAAGTTAGAAAATTCCTTATGATATTCCATATGCTACTAACAGATGTAGCCACTTTAAGAGAAGCACAAATCTATGAGAAAAGAAGTTATGGTGGAAAGATAATAGAATAACATACAAAGAAAAAATGTTAAGTGAAAGTAGGGTTAGATAAGTAAAAGTTGAAGGGACTTTAAAATTGCCTTGGCAGGATGCAAATCCTATATAATAAAAGCCTAATATGCTAAGTGTCTGGTCGACAGGCAGGCTGTTCAACCAATCAAAGCATAATATGCTAATGATATGCTAAGGCCACTCAACCGCTCGCTATGATGTGCACTGACCACCAGGGGGCAGACGCTCTGGCTGGTAGGTTAGTTTGCTGTGGGGTCCAGCCGCTCAGGACCGAACAAGATGGGCCAGACATGCCCTGGAGCCTTCCCATGGTCCCTCTCTGGCTGGCCAACCTCCCACATTCCTCCCTGACCTGATAGTGCACTGGTGGGGTCCCTTGGCCTGGCCTGTGCCCTATCACAATCCGGGACCCCCTCAGGAGATATTGGAGAGCCAATTTCAGCCCGATCTCACAGGGCCTCTAGCCTATATAATAAAAGCCAGGTGGCAGACCCTCAATGCAGGAGCTGCCCCTGGTGATCAGTGCGCTCCCACGGGAGGAGCACCGCTCAGCCAGAAGCCCAGCTCACAGCTGATGAGCACAGCTGCCATGGGAGGAGCCTCTCCTGACTCCACAGCAGCAGGTGCAGTGGTCTGGGATGAGTGCAAGTGGTGCCCAGCCCTGATTTGGGCTTCTCCCTGGCCACCTGCCACTTGGCACATTGCTATGTCCCCCAACGGGTTCTGGATTGAGGGACCCCCATCTCCCTCCCCCCTTGCACGAATTTTGTGTACCAAGCCTCTAGTTTTCTTATAATCCTTTGTATTTCTATAGTGCCTGTTGTTACTCAATTTCTTTCATTTCTGATTTTACTTATTTGGGTCCTCTCTGTTTCTTCATGAGTCTGGCTAAAGGTTCATCAATCTTGTTTATCTTTCAAAGAATCATCTCTTGGTTTTGGGATTATTTCATTTGAGCTTCTATATCAAGTCATAACTGAGCTACTCCAGAAATTTGACACTGTCCACACATTTGCCTTCTGCTTAAGCTAGATCGAATTGTTATGTATGTATGTATGTATGTATGTATGTATGTATGTATGCATTTATTTTACCACTGGCAACTGAAAGAGTGATGGTGCATGAACCAACATTATTAAAGGGACAAAGTAAAGATCTGATATTAAATATAAGCATGCTAGTCGTAAAAAGCCATGTGGAGAAAATGAAAACATTTTGTGGATTATGAATATGTAATAAAATACTGAACAGATGTTATAATTCTTCAAAGATAACCCAAAATTTCTATCCATTCCCTGTCTTCTAGTCATTCATTTAAGAGAAATCTTGTAACTTTTCTTCACACTTTGTGAAAAAAGACTTCAGATGGGGCCAGTTTATGAAGATTGATTTATCGTGAAGTGCATGCGTCCTGCTGAGTGTAACTGGCTTGTTCTCTAGCAAGCTGCATTTCTCCCCTGCCTGACAGGCTGGGTTTCCCCACGGGAAATGTTTTAGAGCATGTACTTATCCCTACCTCCAGAGAAGCCTGAACACTGCCAGAGATTGTGATGTTATGAATACCAGGAGTACAGGTTGGCAGGAGCAGGCTGGGTACAATTGATTGGAACAAATACAGTGAGGCCTTGACTTTGTAGTTTCAAACGGGTACTGAGGCTTAAAGTTCAAAGACAAATAATAATTTGATGACATCCATAAGCAGAAGTAGAAAAATGCATGAAACCGTTTGAGAGGTATTGGGAAGACCATATTATCAAATCTCTCTCCTAAACACAGAATTTTTACTTCAGTGATATATTATTTTGAGTTTTTAAGTATTCTAATAAAATGTAAATACTTTTGAGAGGCATATGCATTCAACTGAGTGTAGCAAAGACTGGTAGGTGTCCAAGACACTTTGCTAGGCTCTGTGGACAGCTGTGAGAGAGAAAGTGAGACTGAGGGAGAGGACTTCATCTGAGCACACAGGGTATATCACATCATTTGGTGTTTAGTTTACACTGCCTAGGACACAGGATTGAAGCCAGAGTGGGACCAGCAAGAAGAGACCCAAGAAGGAGGGGAAAGATCACATAACACAAGGAAGGTGACCATGAACAATATTGTGTTGCTGACAGCTGTTCTGATGTAATAAAAATGATTCTTCAAAGCATTATGAATGTTTCCCTCTGCCATATTGGAGGAAAATATTCAAAATCAGTTCCTCTTGATGTGATTCTGGCTTCTTGTAAAGAGAACCCTTTCTTCCCACTTAGCATCCCCTGTTGCCTTATTTTCCTTTCAGTCATCCTGCAAACTGTAAATAAAATATTTACAGTTTGATTGATTTCCTCAATTCATTTTCATAGATCTAATCTAGGATAAAGTTCAAAAAAAGTTTTAGGAACTTTTTCATCTGTCTTAAGCATTTTTAAAAAGTAAAACTATTTTTATCCTTGAGAGTTATCAATTTCATTTTCTAGACTGTACAAGACTTCCTAATCCTGAGATTTTAATAGATGAAAAGACATTAATGCTTTAATGCTTATTGACTGCCAACTAAGGGTCAGACATCACACTGGGAGATTTATAGATCATTTCATAATATGCTTTATGTTTTCCTTTCCTTGAAAATAATACTCTGATATTAGCACAAACGGAATATCAGATATTCCATGCATTTGTCATTAGTTCTCATGTTTTTGTTGTTCAACATGGAATTGGGAGTGAGAGCATCAAGGGTATTATTTTATACCTCATTATTAAGTAATATTTCTCAAAAGATCTTTCTCAAAGTATTAGTCTTATGAAATGCACTTACTGTTGTTTTTTTAAGCTTTTATTATTATTTAGTTATAAAATAATTCAGGATCATTGTATAAAAGTTAGAGGACATATGTAAACTCTGTAAATATTAACAGGTACAAAGAAGCCCTGGTATTCTTTCTATCTATCTATCTATCTATCTATCTATCTATCTATCTAATACCTACCTATTTACCTTCTATCTATCTATCATCTATCTATCATTATATCTACATCTTTATTTATCTATTCATCTAGTTAGGTGCAAGAAGACTTATATCTCACACTTATTGTCTTTTTTGGGGTCCTCAGCCAATGTATAAAATAACTCTAGTGTTAGAAGACCTGTTATCCTTCTTAATCCATGGAGGTCATATTAGCTTCAGCTGCTTTTTAAATAAATGATGGATTTTCCAGTTTCTGAGAGCACTGACTTAAAACCTATTCTTCAAATATCCCCCAAATAAGAGGCTCTTTCTCTTCAAAAATCATAAACTCTTCTACTACTGCACCTGTCATACTGACAATTCCATTTAAGTATAGCTATCTGGCAGATAAAATATTCAAAAAGATCCTAAACATTTCACCTTAAAAAACTATTCTCTGCAGTCAGAGCAGAGTGTCCTCGAGTCCAGCAGGCCTACTACAGGCCAGTCTGAAACTGACAGTCAGAGTTCCCATCACCCTCATTGTCACTTTGCTTCACCAACTCCCTCACAGGCTGTGCTATGACACTGTTTCCATGTTATGTCCTGGTACTTCCACTACCATTCATTCAAGTCCCCTGAAAATGCTACACACCCTATTAGGCGATGGAGGTGCATAGATTAAAAAGACAGCTTATATTCTTAAGAAGGTAGGTCATGAAGGCGGTAAATAGGCATGAAGAGCAATACAGAGAAGTCTATTCAAGGTTTTAAGCATCCAGTAAGAGCGTCCTTTGTTTAATTAAAGCTGCCACGCCCTTGCACATTGGTTGTTCCAGAATCATGTCCAAGTCTACTCCCTTCCAGCTCTCTTTAAATTGGTTCTGACTTCTGGCCAAGAGTGTTATTCTTGGCTCTGCTAAAATGTTGTCTAGCCCTGTCACAGGCTCAGGATTGGGAAGCGTTGATTTCAAGGGTTGTGGTTGGAGTATGGACTACAGGGAACATCACAGTATCCCATTTCCATGATCCTAAGGATTCCTACACCAAGTTCTAGTGTCACATTTCTCAGCATGTATCTGGGGGTTGAGGTGATGGTCATTACCACTGACTGTGAGCAAGATGATTTAGATCAAGGTAAGGGCATCAAAATAAATTATTTTCTTTTATCTCTCAACTAGGGGCCCAGTGCACAAATTTGTGCACCTTGAAAGGAACTGTGGGCCACAAGGCTGTGTTGGGCACAGGGTCAGGTCTCAGCCTATCCTCCATGCCCCAATCCAACTCCTCCTGCCACGGGCCCCTGTCCCCTGTCTGCCAGCAGCCCCACTCCCACTGCCACTGCTCTCACATGCTGACGACATTGATTCCACTTGCCTCCACTGACAGCGCAGAGCAATTGGGATGGCACCAGCTGTGGGTGCAAGCCGGGCTGGCACAGTCAGCGGGTGTGAGTGGTGGCTGCTGGCCCCAATCGTCCCTCAGGAGCAGGGGGAAGTGGAGAAGCCCTCAGGAATGATCAGCCACTGCTCACACCCACTGATGGTGTTGAGTGATTGTGGCTAGCACCGGGTGCTGGCAGTGGGTGCAAGCAGGGGCAGGCGCCGGCAACAGGTGCAAGCACCAGGTGGGACCGCAGTGCATGGGAGCAAAGAATTTTCAGTAACCACCAAAGGCTTGCCCCAGTGATAGCAACTGACACTCCTCCTTGGTGTGGTGCCCCTACTCACTTACTCCACCATCTCACCGCGACCAATGCCCACCATGTTCTGCATGCGCCCCCTGGTGGTCAGCGCATGTCATAGTGACTGGCTGTTCAGTTGTTTCATCATTTGCTCTATTTGTATATTAGCCTTTTATTATATAGTATGCTTTGATCATTTAAAAATAAAAATCTCTGGTCAATGCCTTTATGTATTAGATACCACTGTAGTTTCATTAGGGAATGAAAGGAGTTTTGGAGCATTTGCCAAATAAACACAACAACTTACTACCATTAAGTTACATTTTTATAGTGCTTTTTACATGCTTATCTTTTATATAGGACAATTATGCTAGTTTCCTATCCAAGTTTTAGTATAAAGTTACCATTCCAATACATTTATTTTTAACTTTAAGTGTGGATATTTTGAACAACACAGATTTGAACTGTGTGGGTTCACTTAAATGCAAATTTTTTAAATAAGTACAGTAAATGAATTTTCTCCTTATTTTTAAATGTTTCTTTTATCTAGCTTACTTTATTGTAAGAATGCAGTATGTAATACATATAACACAAAATATGTGTTAATCAACTATGTTATCAGTAAGACTTCAGTCAACAGCAAGATATTAAAAGTTAGGTCTTTGGAGAGTCAAAAAATATACTTAAATTTTTGACTACATGGGGGATCTGTACACCAAGTCATTCAAGGGTCAACTATAATTATAGGATGGAATAATATCTAGTAACAAAAATAATAAACCACCCCATACAGAAATGTTGATGAGCAGATTACACTTGTGTGGAAAAAATACAAAAGAAAATACTGTCTGATTCCATTTCTAGAGAACTCTATAAACAGCAAAATTAATTTATGTTAAAAAAATCAGTAGTGTTCATGTGTGGGAGAGGGGAATGGCTGGAAGGGGCATGAGAGAACTTTCTAGGATGATGAATATATTTATATCTGATTTGATAGTTCTGAATTCGATATATAAATTTGTCAAAACTCATATAACTCTATATTTAAAAACCACTTTAAATACATTTTAACTCAGCAAAAGAGAGAGAACTTGTTTTGGGGGAAAAGTAGATATATGACATTGAGTTACACTGATTTGACTAAGACTAGGAGCTGCTTTTTCCAGAACCTCCTTCCCTGTGTGACTGAGAGACATCCCTGTAGGGTTCAGAATGCATATATGAAGCAGAAGTCCCCATTCTCTAGAGGTGGTTGTATTTAGACATCACATCTGTCAATAGAGGTACCCAGAAGGTCCCAGGTTGTCCTTATTCGCTTTTACCCCACATTCACTCCTCTTCTTGACCCTGTTGACCTATAGCAACCCTACGCCCACCCCCAGACACTCAGTGTGTAGCCACAGAGCTGGTAGCTATTTCTATAGGCACACCACAAACTTCTCCTATGTAGTCTCACTTCAGAAGCAAACATATTTGGCTTCCCAGATGCACTCACTATTGTGTGACCAGATAAGATAAAGGACACCCAACTAAATTTATATTTAAGATAAATAATGGAAAAAGCTTAGTTCATCTCATATATTGCATGGGACATATTTATACTAAAAATATGTCTAATTTCTTTCAAATTTAACTACATAGTCTGTACTTCTACTGGTAGTTGCTAAATCTGGCACCCTTATCTTGCAAGTTTTGACTGGATACCTGCTTTTGTGTGTCTGGTGATGTGATTGGTGCTTCTCTTTCCTTGTTTTAAACTTTCAGTTCTCCAGGTTGCCATACATTAGTGTAAGGCCTAATTAATATAGTTAAGTATTATAATTGATATAAATCCCATATTCACCTAATTCTTATTGTGGCTTTGTTTTCCTGAACTCTGATTGATACAGGAGTTCAATTGAAAGGGAAAATTTAATTCCACACATGAAATAAGAAAGTTAGCTACAATTGAATTCCAACATTTGGTGCAGCTGCTCCCGAACTGTGCCCTTTACTTCATTTGTCATTGGGATGAACCTCTCCTTAGCAGACAGGTCAGCATTATGTTTACATGGGTATATCTCAAATTTGATTTTCCTCATCTTTACGCAGGTGTCACACCTGGATGAAGTCCAGAGGAGAAAGACTGTTATAGTCATGGAAATACCAGGCACTTTGAAGTCTAACAAGCCTAAAAACAAATCTACCTCCTAGCTAAGTGATCTTGAGCACATTCAATGACCTTGTGTTACTAATTTTTAACGTGGGCTTGATAATCCTAACTTTAGGCAGTTATTGTGAAGACTGACTTACATACATAAAATTCCTAACTCAGGGACTGCCATGAAGTGAGATATTTTTCTGAGGGTTTTCATCTTGGTAGAAGAACATCTTCTATCATCTAAAAGATTTAATTTTTACTATCCAGAATCTTGCACAAGACTTGCATAGTCACCTTTGAAGTCTTCTTGTTCCTGATAAATATATTCAAATTACTCAAGTCTTTCATTCTGAACTTGAAATGCCCTTTCCTGTTAGAAAGCAAGCACACTCCAGTGTTTACTTTAGGTCTTAATGCCTTTGGGCTAGATATATCAGAGTCATATTTGATTTTGCTGACATGTTTACATTTTCATGATCATAGAAACTAGTTGTTCCAGATGATTTTAGTTAGTGGTATTTTGTTTAAATCCCCACAGGAGTGGGAAAACATTTATGAAAATCCAAAATTTTATTTGTATTTTTCCTTTGGCAAGAGAAAGAAAACGAAGTCTGGAAATAATAAAAATTTAAGGCTGATATATTGCCAAAATAAGAAATAGATGACACACACACACATACAGAGATTGAACTAGCTCGATATTTGATGATATTAAAAAATATTTTTAGCATGATGATGGTATTCTGTTTATGTTACAAAGATACGAATCTTTATCTTTTAGAGATTAAAAAGAAAACAAAAAAAATTGTAAAGCATTATCTGATCTGATGGAGTAATAACATCTTATCCAGAGTAAGGTGACCCTGGTATAACCAAATAGAGACGCTAAGCTTCTTGGCTCCTTCCCTCTTGGGAGTTGAGGGAGAACATTGTGGGTAGAATCAGAAATTAAATCACTCTAGAGACAGAAATAATGACAACCTTAAAATAAGAACATACACAGCCTTTTGAAAACACATAGAAAATGTCCCTGATCTTTCACTTCTGCTCTGAGCAGTCCCTCTCCCCAGCTACATCCTGTGTCCTCATTCACCCTCTTATCCTAACCCCCAACGTGTATGTATGTTTCACTGCGCAATCACAGCATCTAATGATAACTGGCATACAGTCACCCTTCAATAAATACACATTAAGTTAATACTAACAACAATAATAAAAGCTATGCTTTTTAAGGCATTTATTATGTGTGAGGCAATACACTGAGCATATAGAATTTCATTCAAATGTCAAAATAATTATTTAAGGGAGATAATTGTATTATCCCCATGTTATGTTTGAGAAAACTGAGACACAGAGATACTGATCAATTTTCCCAAGTTCATAAGACTACCAAGTAATTGAATTGATTCAATTGATTCATTCACCAAACATTTATGAAGCATTTACTATTTGCCAGACACTTTGGGTTACTGTTGTATTAGTGATCAACAAAACAAAGTCCCTGCTTTCAGGGACGTTGTGATGTTGGGATGGACTGGGCAAAGGGAAAATAAGGGTGAGAGATATTGAGCTTTCTGCACCACCGAATTTCAATATTTTAAGTCCTATTTCCACAGGCAATTATTTAAAACAGTCAAAAAAGAAAATGTCCAAGGAAGTATGATTAGCAAGAAGCATGTATAGCAATCCATCAGAAGCAATGTCTCAATGAAGCACTTTTCCTTGTGTTTTAACAAATGAATTTCTTTCATGGTATCCTTTGAGTTTATGCCTTGAGAGAGGGCTTCAGATCATGGCAGACATACAAGCAAAAGAAAGGAGCAGTCAGCAGAGCACACCGTGGCCCCTGTAGCCCCTGTGGCCCCCGTGGCCCCTTGGTGAGAATACTGAAACCATTGGAAAGTTGCGGGTCCTCACAAATGTAATCAAGCAGCAGAGAATCCTTCCTCCTTGATCAATCTTGTGCCGTCAGAAGAGTGACACTGTGAGCTTCAAAAAAATAAAATAAAATCAAGTGGACATTAAGCAGAAAAAAAGCAGGCCCTGGGACAAAAAAGTTGGTGCTAAGAGTTTATTTAGGAGGTGATTCCAGAAAACACAATGAGGGAGTGGGGAAGTAAGCTAGGAAAGGGAGGGAAGATAGTCAGGAAGTGTATCAATGACAGCGTTACCACTACAAGCAACTGAGGCTGAGTCTCATTGGGGGTCCCTTGAAAAACCGTAGTGAGCACCCCTCAGAATTCCAGGACCCACAATGCCCAGTCCTGGGTATTTTATCCAGGGACCTCCATCCCTCATTGGTGAAGAGTTGCTCTTGGGCACTAATTCTCCAGCACGTTGGTCTTGTTCCATTTATGAGGTCAGACTTAGAGGCATATGTGCTCAAGGAGTACAATGGGTGTAATGTTAACTTCCCACTGAAACTGCAGGTGAGCACCAGGGAGGGATAGGGGAAATGGCAGGGCCCCGATTGGATTCATCTGTTCCAAACCAAGGAAAGGGCCAGTCACCCATGTTAATCAGGGAGCCACATAATAGAGTAGTATACTGACTCTATGGACAATTCTATACTTTCTTAAATTTTATACAGTCTCTGTAAAGGGATGCACAATGGGGTTGAGCCTTTGGTCCACATAACACCAAGTTCTCCTCACAAATAAAAAAAAACCAACAGGGAATTTTTTTCTATATCACCTCCTTCCTCATGGTGAATCAGCATAGGCTTGTTCTGCCAAAGACACACTTTACAATTTGGATTCTATCTCAAAAGAAAAAATAATCGGTGCCTTTTCCCCCTCAGCATAATCTATGATCTGATACCTCTGATAAGGCATGGCCTTCAACCACTCCATATAGTAAACTAGCATCCTTTGTTCACAGGGAGATAATTCTCTTACTCAGAAAGTTGTCATGAAATAAAAAATATTTGTGTATATATGTATCTATGTATATATGTATGCTAGTGGCTTGGTGTATGAAATTTGTGCACGGAGGAGGGGGTTACCTCAGCCCAACCTGCAACCTCTCCAATTGGGGACATTCCTTTCATATCTGGGACCACTGACTCCTAACCACTCACCTGCCTGCCTGCCTGGTCACCCCTAACTGCCTCAACCTGCCTGCCTGATTGCCCCTAACCCCTCTGCCTGCCTGCCTGATCACCCCTAACTGCCCTCCCCTGCCAGCCTGATCTTTCCCCCAACAGCCCTCCCCTGACGACCTGATCTCGCCCCCAACTGCCCTTCCCTGCAGGCCTGATCTTGCCTCCAACTTCCCTCCTCTGCTAGCCAATTTTGTTCTGATTAGTCGGTTTCTATGCCAGTCAGCATCAAAAGCTCTGCCTCCTAGGCAGACATTATCTCCTCACAGTTGACCCAGATGTGGTTCTGATTGGTCAGTTTCTATGTCAGTCAGCGTCTCTGGGCCTATCAATGGGGCCTGATCAGAAAGGCGGGGCTGAGCAGCAGCCCTTGGGGAGGGAGGCCTGGAGAGAAATGGAGGCACAGCTGCTGGAGAGAAAGAGACAGGCAAGTGCTGATCAACAGCTGCCACACGGGCTACAGATCAGACCCTGCTTCTCTCTTCAAGCCTCTCTCAGGGCCTGATTTGCAGTCCCCTCAGCAGTCAGTGCTGGGTCCCCACAGCAACCCAGCGCTGACTGCAGGACTGACTTCCAGTTGGTTGAGCCTCCAGTTCTGACAGACCCAGGGTTTTTATATATTAGGATATATATATATTCATTATCTGAATATATCTAGCAAAGATAACTTTCAGCATCTTCTAAACTAAAATATTATTCTAATTTTTCTCTATTCATGGCATGGGAAAAATTCCAATGGCTATCCTATATGACCAGTCACCAAATGCATATATTGTGCATTTAAAATAATTGCCATTGTCTGACTAGAACTGTGCATTTTCCTTCTATTCCACAAGTAATTCAGCAATCTGTACAATTATAGAGTCATTTTTCTTTCCTTTTGTACTTTTTACCTTATCCTTGCCAGTTACATTATCAGGTTTCACTTCTGTGACATCAATTATTTTAGATATAGACTAAAAGATATAGCATAGTTCTTATCACTATTTGTCAGCCAAAATGGTCTTCTATAGAGATAATTAATGCAGAGTGATGCCTATTCAAAACTTGATGGGAAGTTTTCCCTGTCTCTGGGTAACTCTTTACCCACACTTTATTAAGAAAATGCTGTTGCCCTAACTGCTTTGGCTCAGTGGATAGAGCGTTGGCCTGTGGATCTAAGGGTCCCAGGTTCTATTCTGGTCAAGGGCATGTACCTTGGTTGTGGGCACATCCCCGGTAGGGGGTGTGCAGGAGACAGCTGATCGATGTTTCTCTCTCATTGATGTTTCTAACTCTCTATTCCTCTCCTTCTCTGTGAAAAATCAATAAAATATATTTTTAAAGTATTTTTAAAAATGCTGTTTATGTAACTCATTTGGATGTAATGGAATCTTGGTGACTATGATTTCTGCTACAAAATGTGACTTGGGCTAAGAGATTTCCCTTCTGACACCAGCAGGTAGGACGCAGACCCATGACTAATGTTCAGATAGGTAGATGGTTTTAAAGCTTGATTTAGACATATAAAGTTTAAAATTCATTTCCTATGACATTGACTAGTGGCAGGGGTTGTGTACTCTGTCAGTGGGGAGCTACTGACATAAATGGAGTAAGTATACTGATGATACCAAGGAAGGTATGTTTCCCAGACTACACATGGAGTGTGGCCTTGGCTGTTTCCTGCTTCCTAAACCAGTGATAGCGAATCTTTTGAGCTCGGCGTGTCAGCATTTTGAAAAACCCTAACTTAACTCTGGTTCCGTGTCACAGAAATTTTTGATATTTGCAACCATAGTAAAACAAAGACTTATATTTTTGATATTTATTTTATATATTTAAATGCCATTTAACAAAGAAAAATCAACCAAAAAAATGAGTTTGCATGTCACCTCTGACACGCGTGTCATAGGTTCGCCATCACAGTCCTAAACTGTAATTCCTGACTTCAATTCTCAAGCTTTCTCATTGCTTTTATGACATAGCCAATATCATTCTAATAATTTTATTTTATGCTTAAATCTATCCTAATCATTTTTATTGTTTAGAAACTAGTACCCCCAAATGACACACACATATATATTTTATAATACTAATAATAATGGTATTTTTAATGTGTTAAATTTGCCTCAGTTTTCAAATACTTTCATATACATTAATTTTTCAGATTTTCAATTATTGAGGTATATTAATATATAAAAACTGCACAGATATAATGTACAAATTTGATGGGTTTGCATATCCCAAATTATTGGTGATGTTGAGTACCTTTTAATATAACCATGGCTATTTGCATACATCTATGATGTTAATACTACAATCACAGTAATAAACATATCTATCACTTCCAAAAGTTTTCTTGTGTTTCTTTTCCTTTTTTATGTGTATGTGTGATAAGAACCCTTAACATGAGATCTATACTCTTAATCAGTTTTTAAATGCACAAGGTCATATTGTTACCTATAGGCACAGAGTTGTATAATAGATCTCTAGAACAGATTTAGCTTGTATAACTGTAAATTATAGTCATTAAAGAAAAGCTGACCATTTCTGCTTACACCTATCCTCTAGCACCCCCTAACCTATTTTTCTGCTTCTTTTGTAAGTGGACTCATGCAGTGTAATTTCTTTTGTGGCTGACTTATTTCACTTAGCATAATGTCATTCGTGCCCATTCATGATGTTGCAAATGGTAGGATTTCCTTGTTTTTAATGGCTGAGTAATATTCCATTGTATGTAGATATCATATTTTCTTTAGCCACTTTTCTGTTGGTGAAGATGTAGGTTGTTTCCATTCCTTAGCTATTGTGCATAATTGTACAAGAAGCTTCTGTACAGCAAAGGAAAGTCAATAGAGCAAAAATGCAGTCAGTAGAAGGGGAGAAAATATTTTCAAGCCAAATACTTGATAAGAAGTTAACTTCTAAAATCCCTACATCTCAAAAGCAAAAAAACAAATAATCTGATTTAAAAATAGGCAACCAACTTAAGTAGACATTTCTCCAAAGAAAACATACAAATGGCCAACAGGTATATAAAAAAGTGCTCAGCATCATTAACCATGAGGAGAATGCAAGCCCAAGTCTCAAGATATCACCTCACATTTGTCAGGATGGCTAACACAATAAACAGAAAGATCACACATGGTGGTGAAGTTGTGGAGAATTTTGAACCTTGTGCACTCCTGGTAGGAATGTAAAATAGTACAACAGCTATGGAACACAGTATGGAGGTTTCTAAAAAAATTAAAAAATAGAACGACCATATGATCCAGCAATCCTAATTCTGGGTATAATCCAAAAGCATTATGGTATTTACTCCATAATATTAGATGAAAATAATAAGTCCAGAAGAGGTTAAACAATTTAGAAGGGTCATGCTGTTAGAAAGTGACAGGTTGAATTGGGTGTCCTGGCACATAGTCCAATGTCTTGTTAAACCATGCTTATTTGTCTAGAAACGCAAAGCCTGCAGATGATTTTATTAAAAATATATTCTTCAATTACCAAATCTTGTCCAACTCAAACCAATACTAATTGGACAAAACAAGGAATGATAACAAATCATTTTATATTTTTGTTGGCTATTATGGTATACAGCCTGACAAAGGTATGCTTCTTTTTTTCTCTCCACACTTTAATTTTTCATCAAGGGTAAAAACAATGAAATAAATGTTGATTTATAATGTAATATTCAATAATTCCAGAACGGGGTCACCTTAACTTTTTTAGAGACTCAAGTTTTAGGATAATCGGAGAGCTTTTGAATGTCAGAAGGACTCTCAGACAATGCTTATAAACTGATTATAAACTTCTAACATCACAAAGTAATGCTGAAGTACAGTGTTGGTTCTAGTTTAAGTTATGCCTTTCAGAACATATATCAAGATTTCAAATATTTGCTTTCTGCAAAATATTTTGAACATAGTAAATCTCAGGTATATTTTAAATGTGGGTAAAATATAAAATAACATAATTACTTTTATGTATTTACTCTCTTCTTACTCATAATTTTGAGTAAAAATATACTTATTTGCTTATTTTGCTCATAATAACTACACCTGGAGGTCAATCATAGCTTAACAGCATCTCTACTATATCACTGGCGGTTGTAGCCTTAATGGAAGATTGATAAATCTAAGAAAGAAAAAAAACTACACACATTCTGTTTGGGACGGGGGGAGAAGTTGCATATCTATTTTATTGGACTTTCTTCTGGGTGATATGTCTTCATGTATCAGTTAGACATTAATGTACACAATGTCAATTGAGGAATGTGTTTGGGATTAACATCTGTTGGAGGAAGAAGAAAACAAGATTTGACAGAGGAAGAAGTCCAACTGCAATGTGGCTCTTTGGAGGGCTTTTCTGATTCTGCAGAGAGTACTGAGGATGGGAGGAAACTCAGAGTTATTACAATTTCAAGTAAGGGAACCAAGCTTTTATAGCCACACATCTGTCTATCACTGGAGGTGGGCTTCTCCGCAAAGTAGGCATAACCTCGGGTTTGGTGATTTTCTTCAGCGTAGGTAATCCCTGAAGGGCTGTCTGTCTGCAGCTTCCTGGCAGCTGGTTTAGCAATACTTTATTTCTGAATAAACTCCTAGGTGATTCAGAGCAGTGTCCACAACAGAATGTTTCTACTGCTGCTGAGAGACAGAGTAAGCCAAGGACTGAGGATTGACCATGGGATTATGCCTGGTAGAAGTCACTGGTGTATTATTCTTAATGATGAATGCTAAACCATGTTCTGTAAATTTCAGGCCACACAAAATGTGTATCTCTTCTTCCATAAGAGTGAAGAAACTGCTTCTCAGATGTCCTCATTGGCTTAACTGGATCAAAAACTATTTTCTCACTGTAGCCTGGGGCATGTCACTCACTGATTTCCTTTGGCTTGCCACATATGTCATATTTTAAAGTTAGGAGTAGAGTTAGTTTCCCCTAAATCATTAGGTTTGTTCAGGGACAGTGTGGAGACTTGAATGAAGACAGACTGAGTTTCCCAGAAAAAGGTAAATATGTATCAAGAAGGAATCCACAAATGCCCACAATGGATATGGCATTGTTTGGTTTCTATAACTATTTGGAATAACTCATTTCATTAATTTATGTTTCAGATTTTTTTTTCTAAAAGAGGACTCTTTTTAATTTAAAGTTTTTTTATTGTTTGAAGTATTACAAATAGTAATACATATGTCTCATTTTCCCTCCATTAACCTCCCCCGCAGCCTCTCTTACCTCCTGGCACATACCCTCAAACCCCCACCCCGGTGTCTGTCTGTGTCCATTACATCCCAAGAAACCAGAAACACCAATCAGAAAGGATAAATGCACCCCTATGTTCATAGCAGCACAATTTACAATAGCCAAGATTGGGAAACAGCCTAAATACCCATCAGCAGATGAGTGGGTTAGAAAATTGTGGTACATCTACACAATGGAATACTACGCTGCTGTAAAATAGAAGAATTCTTACTATTTGCAACAGCATGGATGGCACTGGAGAGCATATGCTAAGCAATATCAGCCAGACCAGGGAAGATAAATTTCACATGATCTCATTCATTTATGGAATATGTTTCAGATTCTTATTTATTACTAAATTTAGGCCAGGCACCCAGGATAGAGTAGTATACTAACCATAAATGTGCCTACTCTCCTTGATCTTATACTTTCAAAAGGGAAGAGGAAATAAGCAAACAAATAAATAGGCTTACAGATGGTGGTAAAAGAAACAAAGGAGTAAATGTGATTAATGTAAGTGAAGACACCACCTCAGAAGTTATGATCAGAGATGACTTTACTAGAAGATAATATATATTTGAAAATTATAAATTATTTTTCTATATTTCTCAATACAGAAAAGGAGGAAATGAAGGAGGATATAAAGGGAACAAGGAAAACCAGGAAAGGAAGATTTACATATTGTGGACAATCTTTTTATGCTGATGTTGTTATTTTGAAGAATATTAGAGTTTATTCTATTCTACTGTCATGAAAAATTTAAAATATTATACCTGTCTCAGGCCAGTTTGGAGAAAATTGTCACATATAAAATTACTATATTTAAATGTCTATCAATGGTCATGAAACTTTGATTAACCTAAATGGTACACAAAGCTGTGTAGCCATGAAGGAAGGTGGTGGGAAGGAGAGAGGAGTGGGTTATGCAGCTGTTTTAAAGATGTACACTTCCATAAAAATATTATAAAAAGCCCAGCATGAAAAAGTGGTTAGCACATGTTTATTGAACAAATGTGTGCATATTAATACATCATAAATGTTAACACCAACAAACATATTGACTACCTTGTTAGTGTAATGCTTCCCCATAATTTTTTGTGATTGAAGGGAAATTGTGTAATTAAAAGTGATAACAAATTCTTAGAGATTAAATACATAAACATTGGGACCACAAGAGAATGTAAGAGAAGTATATAAAATTATTAAATGAATAAGCAATGTTCATAAAATTGCTTCTTTGGTGCTTATAAAAATAATTTTTTTTGGTTTCAGAAATGAAGATAACATTATATCTGGTATCATTATACCTTATGAAACCCATTCTAGTTTAGTTACATCTGCAAAACCACTGCAATAAATTTAAATAATTTACCCCACTAACGTAGGTGAAAATTGTGTTTCAGAAAATGCACTTTGGGAAAAGAATAAAAAAGTATTTTCAAAGTCAGTTGACTACATATATAGCTAACAGGGGGACTCTGTTGTAGATAATTTCCAAATACGGTCCCCAAATGAATCATGAATCTTGGTTTTGTGCAGTGCTCTTTTACAGTGAATCTGGGTTGACCCTGTATAATCTAGAGGCACTGATGCTAAGTGTCTTTTGAGATTAGGTCATATCAAGTGTTGAAACTTCTTAAGATGTTCCTTCTTGAATAAATCAGTACTCTGAAAGAATTCCAGCAACTGTGAGAATCCAAAGTTTTGCAGGGACAGAAAAAAAAGCTTGGATAGCTTATATCAGACAAAATAAAATTCAAAATAAAGCCCATAATG
>NW_006282664.1:398582-402547 GCF_000327345.1 Myotis davidii | reverse complement strand
AGAGAGAGAGAGAGAGAGAGAGAGAAAGTTGATTAGATGAAACTATACTAGCCATTTCAATCTAGGCACAACACATGAGACTGAAAAATCCATCTGATATTCCAAACTGAGGTCCTAAATATATTATCCCAGTCAGGCCATAACAGTCATCTCCAACCATTTGAGCTGCTCTGGGTGAGGACCACATTTAATGGAGAAGGGAGGAGCCATCCCACTGTGCCTTGACAAAATAGCTGATCTACAAGATGACCACACATAGTTAATAGTCACTGTTTTAATCTACTAATGATTTGGGATAGTTTGTTACTAGGGAATATATTCCAGAACCCAAATTTGGTACTGGGAATAGGTTTTTGTTTTAATAGAAATGCAAAACATATGTCTCTGGATTTGGGATCACATGTTGGGTGTTGGTAAGAAGAACCCCAAATACACCACTGTGGCTGTGGAAGCATTCTGAAAGAGTTATTGGAGGCTGGAGAACAGATAGATTGTATTGCATAGTGAGAGAAAATTTAGCAAACTATAGACTGTGGTAGTGGAGTAGTGATTGTTTTAGACTATGCCCACACATTCTTTGATACCTTCCTCTTTCAGAGGTAGAGCTTAATTTCCCTCCTTGAGTGTGGGCTGCCCTTCGTGACTTACTCCTAATGGAATACGAAGGAAATGTATGATTTCAGAGATTAGGTCATATAAGAAATGACAACTTATCTCTTGTTCTTTCTTTTGTATCACTTACTTTGGAGGAAGACATCTGTGATGCTGTGAGGACTCCCGGACTGACCTGTGGTACTGACCCTCCCCACTAGTAGCCAGTGCTGAACTGAGGTTTTCTGCAATTAGCTGATGAGAGAAATATCTTGAATGCTGATCTTCCAGCTACAGCCTCCACTGACATGGGAGACCTGAGTCAGAATCATCCAAGGCACTTCCCAATTCCTTATTTTCAGAAACTATACGAGAAAACAAATTTGTTTCATTTGTCTTAAGATTCTAAATTTTAGGGTAATTTTTTTACGCAGCAATAAATAATATAGAAGAGAATATAAAGTAAATATATGCCTATGAACTAGAGGATCTGTTTTAGCAGATGTTAAGCAAAATCTTAGAAGAGCCAACTGGTTTCTTTCCATTGTGTATAATAAAATATGGCTATATAGAGATGAGCAAAAAGAAACTGGTAATTTTTCTATCTGAATTTTTGAGGATATAAAAGAGCCAGGACTAAATTCATATAATAAGAGATTCCCAATTCAAGGAATGGCCTCAAAATAAGGGTCAAATCTAGCACCCTGCCAGGAAAATTTTATCTCGGTGCCAAATGGGATGAAATCCGCAGGGAGAGAGAAAGTTTATTTTTCATGTAGATAGAATGTAGGTTGTGTGGCCCAGACAGAGAGACTGTATTATGCCAAAGATGGCAACAATATTATCTCCAAAACTACAAGTTTCTTCTGCAATGTGACCTTTCTAACTCATCTTCTAAATTCCACCCCCTAGAATCTGGGTTGACTCTGTGACTACCATGCTGATATGGGTACAATGAGTGATGCTCCACTGGTCCTGGGGGATGGCCCTTGGCTTGGTAGGCAGTTTCCTTTCTTTGTCTCTTAGAAGACATATACATTGTAAGAAAGTGATTATTCTGAAACTGCCATGCTGTAAGAAAGATAAGACATGTGGAAAGGTCCTAAAGAATGACACATCCTACGGAGAAAGACAGAGAAGCCAGGAACAATTGAAGCATCAGACACGTGAACACAGAACCCATCATGGAGGTAGCTGCTCCAGCCCCAGACAACCCAGCTGAGATGTACCATTCACCTGAGCTCACTTCTACTTCCTGATCCCAAAACTGAGTAAAATAAAATTGTTGTTTTTAAATTATAAGTTTCAAGTTATTTCTTAAATAGCAGGAGTAGTTCCACATGACACTTGAATGCTCCTATCAAGAAAGCACAAAGCAAACCTAGTGACGTGATTCTAACAAATAAAATACAATAAGAGTGATGGGATGCCACATTGAACACTTACTTATAAAAAGACTATGACTTCCCTGTTGGTGTGCACTCTCACTTTCATTCTCTACTTTCTCTCTCTCTCTCTCTCTCTCTCTCTGAGAGAAGCTAGCTGTCATGATGTGAGGCTGCCTTGGAAAAGGAAGCCAACTGGCATGTCCTCATGATACTCAGGCAGCTTATAAAGTAGCCCAAGGATCAAGGAAATGTGAGTAAGCTTGGAAACAGACCTCCTCCAATTGAGACACAGCACTTCAGTGGATGCTTGCATGCACACAAGTTGGTTGCTATGTCTTTAGAGAACTTGAGCCAGAACCACACAGCCATGCAGCTCCCACAGAGTCTATGAAATAATCAATGTTTGTTGTTTTAAGCAACTAAGTTTGGAATACTTTGTTATACACCGATAGATAACTAATACAATTCTCTCTCTCAGCGTTTGTTTGTTTGTTGGTTTTTTCCATCGAGAGGTCTTTTTTCTGTTTGTTTGTTTTTATTTTAATCTACTTTTACTCTGCCTGTGTCCTTCAAGGTTTCATCTAGGTTTTTTTCTCTTATCTACAGTTTTACAACACTACGTAAGGTACAATTTTCTTTGTATTTATCCTGCTTGAGTTCACAGTTATTCTTGAATTATTGTTTTCATAACTCTCTAATGATTCAGAAAATTACAACCTTGTCTTTCAGCATATTGCTTGTATTTCATTCTTTCTTTTATATATCTATATATATAAAAGATTGATTTTTTACAGAGAGAGATAGAGAGTTAGAAACATCAATGACAGAGAAACATCGATCAGCTGCCTCCTGCACATCTCCCACTGGGGATGTGCCTGCAACCAAGGTACATGCCCTTGACCAGAATCGAACCTGGGACCTTTCAGTCCGCAGGCCGACGCTCTATCTACTGAGCCAAACCGGCTTCAGTGTATTTCATTCTTTCTTAGACTCCAATTACACATATGGTAGGTCTTCTCACTGTATTCCTTAGGTTTATGATGCTGTTTTATGCTTTTTCACAATAGTTATTTATTGTACTTCTTTCTTTGGAAAATGTGCTGACCTATCTTCCATTTTACTAATGACGTGTTCAGATGTTTCTAGTCTGTTGTGAAATTTATCCATCACATTCTTGTTTTCAGTTACTAGGCTTTCATTCCTAGATTTTCATTTTCTTAAAATTTATTTTTTTCAGAGCTCAGTTATATCTATTTCTTTGAAAATGTTCACTTACATTAAAGTAATTTTGTAACTCCATTATCTGAAACATATTCAGGACATGTTAAAGTCATTGTATCACACCTAAATCCCTGGTATACCTTGCTTATTATACATATCTTCATTTTTAAAAACTACAATTTTTTTCTGTGTGCTTGATTATTTTGCTTTAGTGACAAAAATTGTACATAACTAAGCCTACTATTATTCTTCTCTTCTTCCAAAGGAATGTATGTCTAGGAAAACTAATAAGCTTCCATGAATTCAATCTAATTATAGGATGCCAGATAACTTCAAGTTGGACTTCATTACCCTGTGAGAGCCAGATCATTTTTAGTGCTCTCATTCTGAGAGTGTAGCTCTTATTATGTACATTTATAGGCATTGCTTCTTTGGCAGGCTCTGCACTCTAATTTTGTCTAGCCCCCTGAGATTTGCAAAAGTTCTGCTCAGCTTCTCAACTCACCTGCCTTTTGACATTTTCCAAATACCAGGCTCCTCTTTTTCGATTTTTCCTTCTTCAAGATCGTGGAGTCATCATTTTCCAGTGTCTTGTTGGCTTTCTGATATTTCAAGTAGATTTTTAAAATATATATTTCAAGTGGGTTTTGTTCATAGTAGAAGGATTGGTTCACATTTCCTACTCATAGTGCTGGAAGTGGATGTCTCCTCATAAGAGTTTTTGTCTTTCAAATGAAGGATAATTTATATATATTTGATGGAAGA
>NW_006282664.1:395809-396492 GCF_000327345.1 Myotis davidii | reverse complement strand
AGGACTTTGAACAGTACCTGGGACATAGAAAGAACATGTAAATGTTTGCTTAAATGAATTAAAGCACAGGTTTAGCATATTTTGTTCATTTTGTAACTATCTGATATACAGATAACATACAGAAGGACACAGCCACCTTGATAAGACTTTTAAGAAGTATGGTCACAATCCATTAATTCCTTCTGTTCCCTAAAGAAGGAAAAACTGGAACACAATACATGTGCATGTAAATTTCTTTCATGGAATGCTTTTCTCCCCTTTCTTAGTTTTGCTTTCATTTTGTAACTATCTGATATACAGATAACATACAGAAGGACACAGCCACCTTGATTAGACTGTTAAGAAGTATGGTCACAATCCATTAATTCCTTCTGTTCCCTAAAGAAACAGGATCTTGTGCATGTAAATTTCTTTCATGGAATGTTTTTCTCCCCTTTCTTAGTTTTGCCAACTGAAATTCTATTCATTTTCCTTTTGTAGCCTTCATAAGCCCCCACTCTCTCAAACATATATTACATTTTATTCTTTCAATTTCTCTCATGAATATTCTTTCTCCATCTGGCCTGCATTAAAGATATTTGGGTACCGAATGCTTCCAATTTAATGGAAAACTTGAGAAGGAAAAATGGCCATGTTTATCTTTTATTCCTAGAGTTCCTCATAGAGCTATGCACATATTAACT
>NW_006282664.1:389334-395518 GCF_000327345.1 Myotis davidii | reverse complement strand
TTTTCTTTGTTTTTATGTTCCCTTATTTGCTTTAACATTCTAATTGCTTTGTTTGTTTGTTTGTTTATTTATTTAATCTGAGTAAGCCACAAGATTACAATCCCTTCCTCAGAAAAAGTCTCTGTCTTGTTCACCTCCATATCTCTGGTACCCAATGGGAGTGCTTAGAAATTAATTTGGCATTAAAAACCTTTTTGTTAAATAAGTGGGTAAATAAGCAAGGGAATAAATAGACGGATGGATAGATATGTTAACAGGTGAATGACATATTAGTTTCAGAGGATAAGTGAAATCCCTTTCATTTTTTAAGAAAAAAAAATCAAGATACTATTCTTGGGAACTCATTGCCACTGTTTCTTGCACTGATTTTGACAAATAGGAAGTAATACATATGAGTGATCAAACTATACTGAAAGGGAGAGTAAACCTAACATGAATGACCTGAGACTAAATAATTAGTTTAGGGACTCTGGGAGGTGAGTGTTTAATACACTCAATTTCTTAGCCATTCTTTTTTCATTGTCATTTATCATTGATATTCCTATATCTGGTAGATATTACAGATGCAAAGTAAAGGAGAGAGACATTGGGGCATACTCAACGTCAAAGGCATATTTTGAGTTCATGTTACAATCTTAGCAAAAGCATTTTCAAATATTGGTATCCTGGGTCAGCGTTATTTCCCTGACCCAGGATTCCAATAAAGTCTCTGTTTTTCTTGGGCAGGATGCCAGTTCTACTTGAACCATAGGGAAATCCTTAGTGCTGAAAGCTATTCGAGGCATTGCCCTCAAAGCCCTACCTGCTCTCTGCTGGGCTTGCATGGTATTGCACTAGGGCATCCCAAGTAACAGGAATATTGCACCTGGCTGATTGCCCAAATGATGGCTTATTCATAATAATGTGTCAAGGGGAACTTTTTTTGCCAGATATACAAAGAAATGCATGTCCAATGATTTTCTAAGTGGCCTCTTTTATTGGAACTTTGATACCTAGCAGTCTTTAGACAACAATTATCTTTATAAAACAGCTTGAGTATATGTTCTAGATACCAGAAACCAAAAAGTTATTGTACAAAATATAATTAATTGATAAATTAATATTGCCTACAAGTCTATAAAATCTAATAGAAGATTTTGAAGTGAGAATAGCAGAAGAATAAGTGGAAAGTATGCAAGTGTGGTAGGAAAATAAAGAAGGAAAGATTTCTGGACAGACTGATTTCAGAGTAATTCATTCACAGGACACAGGATCATACAGCTTTGGCAGCCATCAGAAAGGGGCTTTCAGCAATAATAAGAGCATGATTCCACTGATTATCTGTCCCCAAAGACTTGAGGACAGGGTGCTGTTTAACAGGACAGCACATTTGTTATGTCATCGATGTCTTTATTCCATGGGGAAGGCAGTACTAATGCAGGATCCAAACTAGAAGAAAGTCTCCCTGACAAATATGATTGAATAATTCTTTTGTTCCATTTCCCATTTTACAAGAAAAATTGGATATTATAACTCAGGTTACAAAAAAATATTTTCATGGTAACTCAAGTTAATTAGAAAATTAACTAAAACAAAATTCAGAAACAAAAATGTACATCTCAGCTTAGGAAAAAGTAATATAAAACATACAGAACTCAATCTATACTGGGATACACCCTTTACCTACACAAAGATTTACCATCAGTTACTTGGTAGAAAAGATCTGGGGGATTATGTGGAAACTCACAGTTTTTGTATCTGTACAGTGAACTGATTAGAATCTTTTTTACAACTGTAGATTTAGATATAAATATCAAGAAACTCTTTTATCAACTTCACTAAATTCGGCAATAAAAATACTACAAATGACTTGCTATTATATATTTTGTACTTAGTTAATCTGAAAGTGTACATATCTGATCATTGAAATTAAAGTTCTGTTTGGTGAAAGGGTTTGGATAAGTAGTAAATGAATTAAAAACCATAATAAGCACAGTGCCACGTCTGTTGCAATGATTATTACAAAATTACATCTTGTTCTTTGTGCCTTCATATGATTTATATAACATGAGAACACATTTCTTTGTAATTTAATTTATAAAAATATATTTGTATAGTGCCTTATTTGGTGAAGTTATTTCACACATGTTAGCTAAAGAAATAAATAACTATTGGGGAAACAACTGTCAGTCTGTTACTCAGAAAAAGACTATTTTTTTAAGCTACCACTATGTATGAAGTATCATGACATATCCTGCAAGTAGAAAAAGATAATAAACTACCTAGTCTCAAGGATTTATAGTAAAAAGTATAAATCATTTATTCACATTTTATAAAACAAACAAAACATAACAAACCCCGAAGTTAAGGGAGATTTTATTGCTCAATCTAAAATAATAAGAAAAACAAACATCAACTGTGAAATTCCCCTGGAAAGTAGAAGAATAAGAATTTTATTTCAACAAGAGAAGAAAAATGTGTCACACTGAGCAAGGAACGGAAGCTGGAAGAGAGTAAAGAATAAGAAGAAGGAAATAATGACCATTTGGGAGAAATGCATTAAGAAGGATTAGAACCTGAAATTGAAACATCATCCTTATATATGAATCCTCTAGTATTCCTTTCCCTGCCTTCATTCTTTTTCTTATTAAAAATAAAAACATATAAAGCATAACCTTTCCTCTTTAATTCCATTCCTATAATTTTCTGAAAAACTACAAGGTTCAATAAAACTGAGCATTGCATGAAGACAAAAAGCAGATCAATTCTTATTGGGGAAACAATCACCTTTCGATTCTTCTCCTGAAACCCTTTTATCATAGAGATGGATTTTCTTTGTGTCCTAAAAGCCATTCTGGGAGGGAAAGCTTCCAATAACATTTAAGAAAAGACAATATTAACCCAATACTAACTGTGAATTAATTGCTGTACTTTTGGTCCATATGTTTGAAGCATCAATTATCTCTTTTGTGAGAAAAAAGAATGAATTTATGACCCATGACAGCAAAGACAATCATTTTCTTTTCACAGCCATCTGCACGAACTTATTTTTCTTACTGGATCCTTTAATTATGCTTCTTAATCAGATGTTCAAACCCTTGAATTTTCTTAAGTGCCTGGCTGTCTTTCTCACCTACACCCTCACTTCCCCTACAATCCATAATCTCTACAGCAAGTGCCTTTTCTTTTAAAAATATTAATGCTAAAATCTTCATGTAAGAACTTCTGATTATTATGTTCTGTAGGTGGCCTTTCCTGCTTCTTTCCCTCTCCCCAAGCATCCTCTAAGCAACGTATGCTAATTAACTTCAGCCTAAAGGTTAAAACTTTATATTATGTTTCATAGAAAATAATTTTTTATTGTCCAAAAGAAAAAGACATCGGCATGTTGTTTCTTTTATAATTTAATATTTTCATTATTTAAAATTTAAATTCTTTGTTGAAAGTATTCCATATGTCTTCTTTTTCCCCCGTTGACCCCTCCCTGGTCACCCCCCCCCAGCACATGCCCTCACCCCTCTAGTGTCTGTGTCCATGGGTTATGCTTATATGCATGCATACAAATCCTTTGGTTGATCTCTTACCCAAGTCCCTTTCTTCTCTCTGAGGTTTGACAGTCTGTTCTGTATTTCTATGTATCTGGATCTATTTTTGTTCTTCATTTTACTGTGAATTATATTCCACAAATGAATGAGATTATGTGATACTTCTTCTTCTCTGACTGCCTTATTTCGCTTAGCATGATGCTCTCCAGCTCCATCCATGCTGTTGCCAATGGTAAGAGTTCTTTCTTTTTTACAGAAGCATAATATTCCATTGTGTAGATGTACCACAGTTTTTTAATCCACTCATCTGCTGATGAGAATTTAGGCTGTTTCCAAATCTTAGCTATTATAAATTGTGCTGCTATGAACATAGGGGTGCATATATCATTTCTGATTGGTGCTTCTGATTTCTTGGGATATATTCCTAGAAGTGGGATCACTGGGTCAAATGGGAGTCCCATTTTTAGTTTTTTGAGGAAACTCCATACTGTTTTCCACAGTGGCTGTACTAGTCTGAATTTTCACCAGAAGTGTATGAGGGTTCCTTTTTCTCCACATCCTCACAAGCACTTGTCATTTGTTGATTTGTTGATGATAGCCATTCTGACAGGTATGAGGTGATACCTCATTTTCAAACGAATGTTTTGTTTTTAATGTTAAATTATAAATCATTTAATAATTAGAGGACTTATTATAATACCACAGTGATTAAAAGTTTAAAAACCTGTTGATGTAAGATTTTTATCCCCTGAATTAAATAGATGAAGAAATTAGCTCCAAAATAGTACATGAGGATATAGGATGAAAACAGTCTAACTTCTGTTTCTGCTTACTTTTATTTTAAAAAATGCATTTAAAACACACTATTTTTAAATTATTGTACAATTGACATAAAATATATTCGCTTCAGGTATAAAACATAATGATTTACCATTTACATACCTTATGAAGTGATTACAATGACAAGTCTAGTAACCATCTGTCATTAAGATATTATTGATTATATTCCCTATATTGTACAATACATCACATTCCCGTGATTTATTTATTTTATAACTGGAAGTTTGTACCTCTTAATCCCCTTTACCTTTCTTAGTACATCTACCCCACCCCTTCCTTCTTTATTAATGTATACATCGGCACTCATTCCTTCACTTGGTTTGTAACAAATGATATATGCATAATTCTGAAGCAAGTATGGGAATGACAATGTGGCCAACTTTATAAAAACAAGACCTTTAGTTGTGAAATCTTTTGCTATTGTTGTTGTTGTTAATCCTCACCGGAGGGTATTTTTTCCATTGATTTTTAGAGACTGGAAGGGAGGGGGGAGGTGGAGAGAAAAAGAGAGAGAGTAGAGAGAACATATATGGAGAGAAACACTGATGTGAAAGAGACACATTATTCAGTTGCCTCCCCCATGTTCCTTGACTTAGGATCAAACCTACAACTCGGGGGAGGGGGCGGGGAGAGACATATGTGATACTTTCAACAATAAAGATTTAAAACAAATAAACACTGTAACCCAAGTAAGTATCCTTGACCAGGAATTGAACTTGTGGTCCTCTGGTGAGAGGGCTGGCACTCTAAACACTGAGCAATGCTGGCCAGGGCTAAATAGTGAAATCTTTACAAAATTTTGGAATGTTATCAAGTGTGATCATGAACATATTTTTAGTACACAAATTTTCATAAGATAACGAATAGCAAAGATTATAGAAGAGGTATTAAACATAGAGATAAATTAAAAATAATTTTCATTTACAAAAAGATGAGTATTTCTAATTCTTTTATGTTACCATACCAAGTAGCTATGGGTAGGAATCTATTTTAAAAGTATATAATTTGTCCCTTTAAGGACATATTGCTATGTCACAAAATATTCAACCAAAATTTTCAAAATTATTGAAAAGTGTTTCACTGCTAAATGTAATGATTTAGTAATCAGAGGTCTTTTGATGTCTTAATAAATAAAATTTAGAAGTATTTTAGAAATACCATTTACTTATCTTTATCTTTTAAGATTAACATTTTGTCTATATTTCTAATAAACATGAAAATAATATTTAAATGTGTAGATAGATTATTTTTTCTTTATAAGGTTGTATAATCACAAAAATGTAGGGGAAATATGAGTAAGAGTATTCTAAAGTAATGTAGAAACTATAAAATTTATCAACTCAAATTCTTCCCTTTTATATCTATTAAAAGACCCTGGGCATTGATTCAGCTGTTTAATTCCACAATGCTTCTGAAGTGCAAGCTAGTCTCACACTCAAGGGTCTTAACGTCAAAACCAACGCAACCCACAGCCTGTATACTGCGCTTTGCTTCCTTTCCATCCTTATCACTGAGTAACCTAGGCATACTGAGCTGCTTGTAGCACTCAGCATACTCATGAACTCTCTTCTCACAACTTTACGCCTGCCATTTTTTAAAAAAAAAAATCTCATATGGACTTCTCTAAAGTCCTTGTCTTCCTAATTAATCTTTCAAAGACTCAGTGCAGGTATCACCTCCTTCAGAACATAAAAAGGATCCTAATAACGAAAAAAAACAAAAAGCAATTTTAGCAATATTGACTAAATTCTCATTTTATAAACAAAGGTCCAGATAAGTGCCCCAGGTGACATCCTCAGAGGGGAAAGCAGCCAACATGC
>NW_006282664.1:381035-388955 GCF_000327345.1 Myotis davidii | reverse complement strand
CTCCTCGCTCCGCAGGCCGATGCTCTATCCACTGAACCAAACCAGTTAGGGAAAAACTTCCAGTCTTGAGTTCCAGATAAGATGGCATGTTTTCTTTACTACACCTCCTTCTGTATCATCTTCTTTTACTGTTAGTCAGTTGGAGTTTGATTTCCCCAAGGTTAAATCTAGTACTTCAATTAAAATATGGCTTTTGTTAAAGTTCTAATTTGGCGTTTTATTTTTTGTTAGGCAAATATAGTTAAATATGTTAAAATTCTCCTTTAAAATAATGAAAGTTGGATAGCAGGTATAAGATTTTAGCCACACAATCTGTTTATGCTTAAGTGACTTTATATCTGCAGAACTAAACTCTGTTTATTTTAGAAATTCTCATTTTGCTCAATTCCTTTTGTCTCAACTTTTTAAGTAATTAGTGCAGTTTGTAGGTTTAATATGGTCATGTGCTATATAATGGCATTTTGGACACTGTCAGGCCACATAGATGACAATGGTACAATCTATAATAATCTATAATAATAAAGCATAATATGCTAATTAGATCAGACGACCTTCCAGATGAAGCCTGGGTTGTGAGTGCCAGAGGGAAGTCAGTGCCGGCAGCTGGGGGAAGGAAGGCCTACTCTTGCATGAATTCCATGCATCGGGCCTCTGATAAAATCCCTATTAGCTAATGACCTGTAGTCATCCTAATGTCATACATAACATATTACACATGTATTTGTGGTGATGCTGGGATAAACAAACCTATTGTACTATCAGTTGTATAAAAGTACATGCAGTACCTTTTCTATGTTTAGATACACAAATATTTACCACTGTGTTATAATTGACTATAGTATTCAGTAAGTAACATGCTGTACAGGCTTGTAGCCTAGGAGCAATAGCCTATAGCATATAGGTTTGGTGTGTTACTATCTAGATTTGTGTAGGTGCACTTTATGATGTTCTCACAATGATGAAATCGCCTAATGATGCATTTCTCAGAACATATACCTGTCATTAAGCAGCACATGACTGAACTTACATAACTACTCAGCCAATTATGAATCTTCCCCAGTAGTCTTCTCTCATTTTTCCCTTCTCTCTGGAGGCATATAAGTTTGATTAGTGGGGCTAATGTGGCTTATTTATTGCCCTAGAACTGTAGAAAAATTCTTTTCTATCATTCTTTTTTATCTGCACTGGCATCCACCAATAGTAGCTCATTCTGCTTGATCTCCATCATTGTATGCTGGCACCTACTGCTAATGTCCATGGTCCTCCCGTGACTTTCAGCAGCCAGGTACATGGTTCCTCGTGATCCATATATCTTTGGTTTTGCTCACTTATTCTCAGGCAGTGCCACACTCTCTAACTGGACCTCGGGAATCTTCATAGGCATCCCTAAATAGGGATGGAATGCAAGGACCCTCGGAATCTGACCCTAGCTCCTCCCTTTGGCCCTACACTTGTCCATTGTTAGAATAACCACTCGGGATTTAGTATGGACATGGCTCACTCTAAGAGAGTCTAGTTTCCCTATGCTATAGGTGGGAAGCAGAGCACAACTTCCACCTGTCTCAGACCCACTAAACTTACTCCCATATCCACTTTGCAATCCGCTCAAGAAGAGATATTAGGTCTTTTCTAAGAGACTAAAGGAACATCTAAAGCTTTAGCCACATATTTTCCAAATCTCTATCTCTCTCCATCTGATTGGTTCTACAGTTTTCAACATTTACTCAAGCAGGAAAACAAACTTTTATATAATTCGTATATATTTTCTTTCTGATGTGGTTTAAGTGGTATCTTTCTTTTCTGAGATTGCTAGTCACTTAATATTATGAAGCCTGAAAACCCTTTATCTACAAAAAATTCTAATATTTTAATAGATTCTCATCTAGAGCAAATATGCTCTCTGTTTTAAAAATGTTTGTTTTAGCCTGTCAACCCTTCGCATGAAGTAATGAATGCCATTTATTCACTGGGCAAATGTTAGGCTGATGAGAAATTTAATAATAATAAACCTACTTTTTTGTCAGAAATAATGATACTGACCTTTAATCCTAAACAGTCTAAGATGTATTCACACCCAATAAGACAGAGCATTTTCAATACTACTATTGTGAAACCTGGCTCAACCATTTATAAACCAATTGAAGTAGTGAGTAAAGTTCTTAACATTTCAGGGATATATTCTGCTCTGCAATTTATCCAAATCTAGGCAATAATATGCTTACCAATATATGCAAATATTCTATTCTTAAAACTTAAAAATTATGTTTTATTCTTTAATAGAACAACAAATTCTCTTACAGCCAAAACATGAAACTTTCAAAAGTGTTCTTATTCAAGTAATACTAAATACAACTGAATTCTAGTGTAGCAAAAAATTATTCAGTAAGTCCCCCAATACAATGGTTAAATTTTAAATAAAACACAGTACTTTAACAGTATGTGTTTTGTCTCATGCCTCTGTATCACATCCACGTTTTAAGCTTTAAGCATGGGATCAGCATGACCAATGCTCCTGGTAAGTGGCTTTTAATTTTTAAACAGAGCATACAGTGTCATTGAACTGAGCTTTCATTTGCTATGCACTATTAATTGACATTCCACACATCTTTTTACAATGAAAAAATTGAAAATTGATCTGATCTGACCTGACTATATTTTCCCTTGGATTGACAATCTTACTGTAGAGATCAAAGTTTCCCTTAAAGACACTGATATCTACTAGTATTTTAATAGCATTGGGTAGCCATCAGTTATGTTGTCTGTCTTGGTGATAATCAATCTGAATTGGGAATGAGCTAGCTTTCTTGTCATTATTAAGATATTCCTTACCTAGCTTGCAGCTGTGGCCAATACCAACATTCACATTTAAGCAAAACAAAACAAAACAAAAACAAAAACATTTTTCAAAATTTTATCCCATACTTTTGCTTTAAATACTTAACAGAATCAAGCTGAGTCCTGTAACTCATCTACCTTCCTAAAGTAAAAATGTGAAAACAATCCTGGGGTATAGACTTACTGTTTAAGTTTGTTCTTTCTCTTTCATCTCTCAATAATTACTCTCTTCCTTACTAAGTAGCTCTATTGCGTTAACCACTCATTCTAAAACTGTCCTTTTGTTCTTGTGAATTGCTTTATCCTCATTATAAGAATGAAGCACAGTCATTTATCTGAATCTTCATTATAGTAATTTCAGTATGTTGGAAGTGTAAGTGGCATCTTTTGTTCTTTTCCATCTGTAACACATATGCCATCACTTGTTCATGCCTGGGATGCATTTTCTAAAGTATTACTTAACTACATCATATGCTAAGCTTGAAAATAATCCCCTAAGTAAATCCAAATAAATAATTATATAAACCTGCCAATTTTAATGATTTTAATTTTTCTACTAAAAAAAAGTCAAATTAAAATAATAATTGTATCTTTACAGTGCACAAGGCTCTACACTAATTACTGGAGAAGACACAAAGATGATTAACAGTCAGCTTTTTGCCCTTAGAAGAGCTCATATTTATTCTAATAGGAAGGGAAACCCAGTACAAAACAAAAGCCCTGTCTTTTCCAAGTCAAATGAAATAGGTGACTTCACAGATCAATTCAAGGAAATTTAGTGCAATTAAGGGAATCAGGAAAGGCTTTATTAAAGGGGAATCCATTGAGATGAACTTTGAAGGTAGGTGTGGCAGAGATTGCTGGCTGCTTACCAAAACCAATATTCTCTTCTTCCTGGACACGCATCTAGACTACGAGTCCAGCTCTGGTGATATGACGGCCTCTTGCTAATTGAATGGGAACAGTAAAAATGCCACTTTTAGAACTGGCCTATTAGAACATCAATTATTTAATGTTTTCTTCCCATTGGAATAAAGAAGGACCCCACAGGTGGACTAGGAAGCCGTATGTGGAAGAGCCTCCAACCTTCTGAGTGACTATGTGAAAGGAGACCACCTGGCCAACGGATTGCCCACTTAAGTGATAAGCAAGCAATTAATTTGTGTATATGTTTTAGGGTATATTGGTGACAGCAAATAGTTTATCATAACCAGTACAAATTGGTAAAATTCTAGTAAGTGGTGTTAGACATAGGGGTGGATGGCATTATACTGGTAGAGGAAATACTGTGCATGAGGGAATGAAACTAGAACAATGTGACATTTATTTACAGTGACCCAGCAGTCCAACTGGGCTAGAGTATAGGTCATAAATAGGAAAGAGTAAAAAGATTCTAAAAATTGGAATAGGCCAATTGGGAAGGACACAGGAATGTGCAGAAGTACATTTTTTTTTCTCACTAAAATTCCCATTCATCCACAGCTATTGTAAATATATCTCTTTCCATTTCCCCTTTGTTTGGGAGTACGTATAATCAAGTACAGATACCTGAATTGACTAGTTTTGACTGTCTTCTTTTTCATTGCTGTACCTTCCTTCCTTTTCCAGTTCGATAATGCCCAGTCCAATGAGCATGATCTAGAGAGACATTTGTACATGATTGTTTGAATATGCAAAAGGCTCCCAGGTAAAACAGAAAGGTGATTATAGGAATAGAGCCAAAATCATCCCTATTTTACTTATATTCCTTGATTTCCTGTCTCATTTTCTCATTCAGAAGTGGGGGTTAAACTGGATTTGTAAGTATTTTTTCCTTGTGTCCAGTGGGATTTTATTTTCCCAGAATGTCCTTTTAGTTTAAATTGAAAGATCATATGTGTCAGTAGTATTTACATAAAATATTTCTAAGTGATGTCAATTTAAAACTATCATTTTCAATTTTCTTTTAGAAAATTATAAATATCAATGGTAAAAACACTAATTAATATACAAATAAAGAGATAAATAATTGAATATATTAACTCATTTAACCCTCATTACAGTCTTAATAGTATGAGGTAGATTCTATTATTTGCCCTTATTGTACAGATAAAGAAACTGGGACATTGACGGAAAGTTAACTTGCTTTAGGTTTCAGAGCTGATAAACTATAGTCAAGACTTGAACTCAAGCAGTCTGACTACAGAATTTCAGCTCAGCTCATAAATGCAATACTGGTAGAAACTAGATACATGCACAGCAGTCAATTTCCTCCTGTTGAACACAAAGGAAGGCTGCATTTGTCAGTCTCCATTGTAGTTAGGTTGGTGTCAAGTGATTGCTTCTGGAAATAAATCAAGAAAGTCATGAAATGTTATGCAGACTCTCTTTACCCAGTACTTTCCTAATTGGTTGAATGAAGAGGGAGGACCCAGTGAGGACTTTAAGGAAGTCAAAACAAGGTACAAGAAACCATGACTCCTGAATTATGGGGCAAACCATCTGCCAAACACCCGATTAAACTGCAAAGAGAGCACAAAATAAATCTTTATGTGTTAAGCACTGATCATTTTGAATTGTTTGTTACAACGGCTAGTGTTCATTACAGGAAAAATATGCAGTTTATACTATGAGAGAACAACTTAAAATTTGAGTTCTTTAATTTCAGCATATTAGGTTTAACTTTCTGTCTTTTTTTCTTTTCTTAGATAATTTATCCAGTTATTTCCTTGTTCAGGTTTTTCATTGGCTTTATTTTTTCTCCTGACAATATCCACTGGGAAAAAATAAACTTCAGGTTCTACAACATGTGTGTGCTACAATCCTTCTGTTCATTAACTGCTGTCCTGTTTGAATTACCTGCGTAGAGCTTCCATGCCCCAAATGTGTCTGCTGAGTTAGAATCCATTTCCAAAATATGATTCTGTAAATTGTAGTATTTGTGATTACAGTTTGGTCTTGAAATCTTATAATAATTTCTAGAAATTTGAAAATTCTATAATAGTCAGAAAATTTTAGTTTTCAGGTGTCTACCTTTTCTCCTACATATCTTTCTTTTAGTAGCTTTTAACCATACAGCATATGAAAATACCAGTGAAACTCAAACTGCATGTCAGAAAAATGTGAGAGAAAATAAACCTCACATGTATTCTTTCATGACTACACAGAAATTCAAGCAATTTGTTTGTTGAGTTATTCATTTGCAGGGTTAATTAAACACACACACACACACACACACACACACACACACACACATACTCCACAGCAAAACAAAGCAACTCTAGGCCACATGCCCCTAATTTCCATTTGCCTTAACTTTCCCCATAAGAATATGCTAACTCATGAACAGCTGAATTAAAATCCTCTTAATGTACACATACATTATCAATATTAAGATTTTAAAATGCAATACTGCTAGCTTTCTAATTTCAATTACCCAAGGTACATGGCAATTTAACCTTTCAGAGATAATCCAATCTACTCAAATAAAAGCTAATCTGGAATTTCTAAACACTCAACCTAAAAATCAGAGACTTATCCATAATACAAATAAAATAATTACTATAATAGAATCATGTACAGATGATGTGATAACCCAGAGGAAGGCACATTGGAGAATAATCTAATAGGTTACATAACAGTTTTCCACATAGAAAAAGAAGAAAATCTGGTCTAGTTCTGTAGTATAAAAAAGGGGGGGCGGGGAATGTTAGGAAAATAGACAAAAGACTAACTGTGGTCAAAGTTAGGGTCCAGCCCTAGCTGGTTTGGCTCAGTGGATTGAGCGTCAGCCTGTGGACTGAAGGGTCCCGGGTTTGATTCCAGTGAAGGGCACATGCCTGGGTTGTGGGCTCAATCCCCAGTAGGGGGTGTGCAGGAGGCAGCCAATCAATGATTCTCTGTTATCATTGAAGTTTCTATCTCTCTCTCTCTCCTTCTCCCTTCCTCTCTGAAATCAATGAAAACATTTTTAAAAAAGTTAGGGTCCATACGAAATGTCACAAAATGAGGCTACAACCTGGCTGATGTGGCTCAGTGGTTGAGCATTGACCCATGAACCAGAAGGTCACATTTTGATTCCAGATCAGGGCACATGCAGTGTTACCAGCTTAATCCCAGTGGGGGGCATTCAGGAGGCAGCTGATCAATGATTCTCTCTCATCACTGATGTTTCTGTCTCTTTCTATAGTTCTTCCTTCTTCTCTGAAATCAATAAAAATATATTAAGAAAACAAATGAGGCCACAAATTACATAGAGGGTAAATTGTAGGACCTTGTAGAGATGTTATCAGTGGCCTACCCACACCTTCTTTCCTTGGGTGGCATACTCACTCAGCTGTTGTTAGTGGGGACCACCAACAACTCATTACTGCATCCTTCTCAGGAGAGCTGTTCCTGGTCTAAAAGAGTCATTTTCCCAGAAATGTCACTTTCCCCCTCCTGGAGGGTGCCTCATTGTCAATGTCTGATATGGGGTAGAAAAGAAAGCCTGCTTATCATGTGGGGACAATTTTATTGTAGCATTCAGTGATACAAAATAAGATATTTTAGCATTGATGGTATAGTGGTAAGCATAACTGCCTTCCAAAATAAGAGAATGTGCATTAACATCATATATGTACAATTATGAGGGATGGTGAAGAAATATATTGAAGACTGTTGCCTCTCCATCTGATAGTAGACCTGAAGGTGTCAAAAGTCAGCATAAAAGTCAGCATAAAAGTAAGGAAGAAAAATATGGGCATAAAGTGGGAGATGAAGAGCAAACTGAAACTCATGTGAGCAGACAAGAACCATTAAGCACAAACTGAATTCCATGTCTGTCTCCCACTGCCTCCAGCTGCAACAGTGTTGCTGACCAATAGATGCAGCTGGAGATCTACACCATGAGCCTGCACATCCATCTGGCCAGAATTTAGAGAAACTAATGAAAGAGATCAAATGGGAGCTGGAGTCCCCAGGGACCTGGCTGCTGCTTGCTGCAATGCCTCAGAGCCAACAGATTAGCAACAATGGGAGCAATCTGCAACAGCATCTTGTACCCTTCACTGACCTTCAGGGTAGGATGGCTATTGCCTCACTTTTGCCTTCCAAATTGCATGCATA
>NW_006282664.1:379327-380479 GCF_000327345.1 Myotis davidii | reverse complement strand
CGAGGATATGTTTTTACTCATTTTAGAGAGAGGGGAGAGGAGGGAGAGGAGAGAGAGAGAGAGAGAGAGAGAGAGAGAGAGAGAGAGACAGAGAATAACATTGATCAGTTGCTTCTGCAACCTAAGCATGTGCCCCTGACTGGGAATCACCAGCCACCCTTCAGTTCACTGGATGATGCTCCAACCAACTGAACCACACCAGCTAGGGATAAAGCTATATTACTTTTTACTCTCTCTTTAGAAATCTTGTTCTACCTTTATTCCTAGGGTTTTTTCTTAAGTTGTTGACATTCATTGTAGATATGATACTGGGGCACTTGATGTTTGGGCAAAGACACTGATAACCTCATCATGACTGACACATGGCTGTCAGTGAGTGTAAGAAGTATTCTGATTTCAAAGCTAAAATATGAAAAACTGTGTACTTAGTACTGGAAAGGGAATAAATAATAATTAAGAAAATCAGCTACATGGTATTTATGCTGATCTAGGTAAAAGATTATGAGTCCTGGACTAGAACTTTAACAGTAAATCTATTACAGAAGGAATTTGTAAGCAAAAGTACTGTGAATATTTAAAATAAATTTTTAAAAAATCGTAAGTGAAGATTCTGGAATGTATTAGAGATTCTTTTACTTCAAACAACATACATTTGCAAATGGGTATATCCAAATAATAAAAGGGTGATATGCAAATTGACCCTAATGGTGGAACGACCAGAATGACCGCTTGACCAGTCAGTATGAGGTGTACTGACCACCTCTTGGTCTCTTTCACCAGCCAGCAGACTCCCATCACCCAGTGGCAAATGGGGGGCCAGGGGTGGGTGGCAGGGTATGCGGGTGGTGCCAGACCATGGCCCTCACCCTGTTGGTTGGCCCCCACACAGAGGGCAACCTGCGGCTGGGGCAGAGCCAGTGAGTGGGCAGGAACAGCTGACCTCTTGGTCCCTCCTCCCTGCTGGCAGTCTCTAATTACCCAATGGTGAACAGAGAACTGGGCATGGGTGGGGGGGGGGAGGCGGAGCCAGCTGCAGGCAGCCAGGGAACATGGCCCTGATTGAAGGCCAGGCCTAGGGACTGTACCCGCACACAAATTACATGCACCGGGCTTCTAGTGTGTGTGTGTGTGTGTGTGAGTGTGTGTGTGTGT
>NW_006282664.1:374032-378221 GCF_000327345.1 Myotis davidii | reverse complement strand
ATATATATATGAACTGAAGCACATAATCATAAATTAGAAGTACTTTTTTATGATTCCACAGTTCTTAGTGAATTTGTAGATTTATACAGAGACAATGGAATCCATTGCCAATATTAGAGTATCATTAGAATATGTAAAAAGACTAACTTCCACCCAAATGATTTCTGTCTATTAATTAAACACTAATCTTTGACCTCAGTTTCTGTCCATACTCCTATTCTACAAATAGCTGAGGGAGTCTTTTTCTAAATCAATCTCTATATATAAAAGCCTAAGCAATCATTTGACCATTCAAATGGTAGCTATGATGAATACTGACCACCAGGGGCAGATGTTCAACACACAGCCATGGGCATGTGGAACAGATTCAGAGGGAAGGGGGAGGGGGGAGCATGGGAAGAGATTAACCAAAGATCGTATATGCATACTAGAGGCCCGGTGCACGGATTCATGCACCAGTGGGGTCCCTTGACCTGGCCTGCGGGGATAGGGCCAAAACTAGCAGTCCAACATCGCCCAAGGGGTCCTGAATTGCAAGAGGTTCAGGCCAGGCCAAGAGACCCCACTGGTGCACAAATCTGTGCACTGAGCCTCTAGTTTTTATGATAATTAAATTCAACCTTTAAGACTCAAAGACATTGATTACCATAGCATATCCTTCAAAGCAGATAATCCAACAAAGGCATACTTTTATCAGCAGTATCTATTTCTAATACAATTTTAAAAGTTAGTTATTAATTTTGTATCTTACACCCTGCTTCATCACACATTTTAAGGTAAAATATGATTCTTTGGAGAAATTGCATGATCAAAATTTGAAACACAAAAGTTATTGTTGGTTACTATATTATGATAGAGTGAAAAATTTAGGTCTCTTCTAATCCCCTTACATCATTTATAATTACAACCTCAAGGTGGGGCAAGCAGATATTAATAATATCAAACAAAAATTTAAGCTGAATTACTTCATGTTTGGAAATTTGTCTGTTCTTGCAGCTATCGCTTTTATTTTGTTTCAAATATAAACTATAAAGCAGCTGCTAAGAAACAAACAATTTCTTTCAGTCACAGTATGTGTCTGTCATGCAAATATTCATGTAATGTTTTTTTTTTAATTATCACAGGAATATTTAAGTATATGTAAAAAATAGAGAATAGTTTAATAAACTTTGGTATACTCACCTTCCAGATTCAGCAACTGTCAACATTCAATCATTCATATTTTAATCAGATATGGCAGTTTCTACTACAACTATTAATAATTATCACTACCACCATTTGAAGACGATTATTATGTGCTAGTGTTTTAATAAAGGTTCAAGTTGTAAGCAGTAGGGGAAAAAAGCTGGCTAATTTAAGTAAAAGAGAGGTATTTAATAAAAATAAATTAATCTATAGAGGGGCCAAAATATTTTTGGAAATAAAACATCCAGAAACACTGCTGAAAATCATGAAACTTCCTTAAAGGCCATTGTAAATTAAGTGTAGCTTCCACCTTTACCATAACGTTGTCAAATAAATTTGACATAGGCTTTTATTTTATTTGCCACTAGATTCAGTGATGTGATTGGAACCTCTATACACATCCCTGTGCAAGGGAGACTAGACAAACTGATAGCTGGCTTCTATGGTGGGAAGTGTCCTAAAAATTACAAAGTAGGATATAGAAAAGAGGTGTAGATATTGGAAAGTCAAAGATGAGACTAATCACTTTATTTAGGCATCAAGCACCAGGCTATATGCTGAACTTGGATACTAATAAAGGTTTATCTGATTCAAAGTGTATGTGTTAACTATAGCACTCACTTTGAATTAAAAAATAATTTTTACAAAAGCCATTTACTGCAACAAAATTTATCATTTTACAATAAGACAGTGAGGGTCGGGGAGAATGTTCATGAGACTTGTCCAAAGTTCTATCACCAGCAACCTCAGACAACCTGTAGAGCAGTTCAGACTATCTGATAGGATTTTGAGAGATGATGGTGCTTATAATCATGTGTCCTGCTCATTAACTGTGGAAAAACTGGCATCCCTCAATTCAGAGTTCATCTCCTCTATTGAATTTATTCTAGAACATTCAGGATACAGATAAAATGTCTAAAACAAATAGATACTTGAAACTCCATATAAAGAGAAAGAAATGGTAATGAAACTTAGCCAAAGATTGACAATAGGCAAAACATCCATCTCTTTCCAAGGAAGAACACTTGATTTGTTGCTGCATTTGCTTGCAATCCATCTCAGACATTCAGGGTGAAAGGAACAACAATTCAATAAAGAGTCAATACAATTAAACGAAGCTTCTATACTTGAAATTATGTCAAGGCCTTCTCACATTCCAGTGTTCACATATCTATAGATGTATATTGACAACAGGTACAAATGGGAATATTATAGTACATATGGAAATGTTATAGGATAGAGGAGTACAATACATAAATTTGGCATAAACATTTATCTGAGAAGATTTGTTTAGCACAAATAAATTTTCAGTATCAAAATTATGAATACTGCCCTAGCCATTTTGGCTCAGTGGATAGAGCGTTGGCCTGCGTACTGAAAGGTCCCCGGTTCGATTCCCGTCAAGGGCATGTACCTTGGTTGTGGGCACATCCCCAGTACGGGGTGTGCAGGAGGCAGCTGATCAATATTTCTCTCTCATCAATGTTTCTAACTATCTCTCTCCCTTCCTCTCTGTAAAAAAAAAATCAATAAAAATATATTTAAAGAAAATTATGAATACAAACACTTCCTTTTCCTAGGTTCTTGAAGGATCTATGATTGCATGAGATGAAATAAAGTTAAGGATCCTATATAATAAAGAAGTAATATGCAAATTGACCGTCACACCCTCGCACAAGATGGCCGCCCCCATGTGGGCACAAGATGACCACCACAAGATGACCAACAGGGGAGGGCAGTTAGGGGTAACCAGGCCAGCAGGAGAGGGCAGTTGGTGGCTACCCGGCCTGCAGTGGAGGGAGGTAGTTACGGGGTGACCAGACCTGCAAGGAAGGGCAGTTAGGGAGGAGGGTGGTGGCCCTGCTGTGGACCATTGGCAGGGAGGAGCCCATGGGTCCGGGACGGAGTTGTGGACTATCCAAGGTCTTCTGGGTGGAGGTGCTCCTGCTTTGCGGCAGCAGCAGTGCCCAGGCTGCATGGGCCTCAGCCACCCTTGCTGGGCCAGGATTCCCAGCCAGGGAATGGGAGCAGGATGGCGGTGGGGAGGCCTTGGAAGGGGATGGTGAACACCTGGCCAGGGTTGAGCCCTGGGCTTGGGGTTAATGCCCCCCTGAACAGAAGCTTTAAGAAGGGTAGGAGGGAGGAAAGAACTTTATAGAGGAGTCAATAGAGAGCAGAGTTAAAGAAGGAAAGAGGATGTGTGAGTGAACTGTAGGAGCTATAATGAAAATCAAGCATAGTTGTGTACGGGGGACAGATTTTAAAAGTAGGAGTCAGAGAAGAAAAAAGATAAATGATAGTAGTGAATAATTAGGCAGGTAGGTAGATAGATATTAAAACAGTGGAAGTAAGTAGAGAAGAATGTAAAAGAAAGGTAGGATGAAAGAGAAAGAGGGAGGGAAGAAAATGTTTTAAAGAGGGGTTGATAGAGCTTAAAAGGAGAATGGAAAGAAGGAATAAATGGGGGAGGGAGCAGAGCAGGTCCAAGGGAGAAGTGAAGAAAAACTTAAGGTGGGAAGGAAGGAAAAGGGGAGGGAGGAAAGGGGTAAAGATAAAGGAAAGAAAAAATGTGGGAAGGGAGGGAGGGAGGGTAGGAGAAAGATGGGAAGAAGGATGATGGAACAGAAGTAGGAAATGGGGAGGAATGAAAAGTTTATAAATGATGAGTCAGTAGGAAAAAGTGTTACATAAAGGAGAGAGAAAAATTGTGTGAGAGGGAGAAGCCAATAAGGAAGTTAAATACAATTGTGTGTGAAGAGGATAAGATTTAAAAAAAAAAATTAATAGAGGTGACCAGGATGGCAGGGGAGGGCAGTTATTGGGATCAGGCTGGCAGGAGAGGGCACGTAGGGGGACCAGGCAGGCAGGCAGAGTGGTTAGGGCAGGCAGGCAGGTGAGTGGTTAGGAGCCAGAGCTCCTGGATTGTGAAAGGGATTTCCAACTGCCAGTTTGGACATCTCCTGAGGGCTCCCAAATTGGAGAGGGTGCAGGTCATGCTGAGAGA
>NW_006282664.1:365184-373979 GCF_000327345.1 Myotis davidii | reverse complement strand
CCCTGCGTACGAATCCATGTGCCAGTAGGTTGTTGCCACCCTCCTGTAGCTTTCTGCCCATTGCCCCACCCTCCTGTTGCTCCATCCATCCCCCCTCATAGCTTGTTGCCCTGCCTTCTCCTATAGCTTCCCTGTCCCTCTCTCTCCTCCCCCCTCTCCCTCCATAGCTTGCTTCCCTGCCCACTCCTATAGCTCTCTGCAGCCTACTTGTACCTTGCAGTCCCACCCTCCTGCTGATCTGTGATCTGGTCCAGAAGCGCTTGGCTGTTACGCCTCAGGACATAAGGCTAACTAGCATATTCCTTTCTTATTATATAGGATATTTAAATTTCCCAAATAGTTGTCCATTTGTCTCTTTAACATAATTGAAAAATACTTCTGTTATTCATGATTTGAAATGAAAATTTTGTCATATATTCTACCCATATATACTTTGCTTTTTCCTTTATTTTCTATCCTGTTTTAATGACCTCTCTTTGTTTTTACATCAGCAATATAGTTTTGTTATTATTACTTTTGAAAATATTTTAATATTTTGCAGAAAAATACCTCTCTCCCCTATTTAAGATTATTTTTAAGATTTCTATAGTTCTGAGATTTTTAAACTCATAAAAAATTTAGAAAAATTTACAAATACATTAAAATAAATAACTTCTATGAATTTCCTGTATTTTTTCATTTTTACATATTTTTGGCCTTGTAAGTAGGAATTTTATTTATATTTATTGCATTTTCAGTATTTTCCTTTTTTTTATATGGGAACTAATGTTTACATATGCACAATAAAATTAGGCAATTTTTATGTCTTTTTCTCCTTGAAATATTTGCAACGATATTTTTTCTTGTACAAGTAGATAATTTTATCATCTAAGGATATTAATCATGTTAACTAATTTTTTTCTAATCTTCTTAGTAAGCATTTTCAAAATGATGTTAGTCAAGGCAGTGTCTATACTAGTCTATTATTATCTCTCAATGCAGTCCTTCCAGTCTGGTGTATTGTAATTAAAAGCTTGCAGGTTTAAAATAATTCTCTGGTGCTAAAACATATTTATGTTTTATTTTTATTAAGAGAGTTTTAATATCTACACTTTGGATTTTAAATTTTATCAGATACTAACAGCCTCATGCACGAATTTGTGCACCAGTGGGGTCCCTCAGCCTTGCCTGTGGGGTTGGGCTGGAACTGGCTCTCCGACATCCCCTAAGGGGCCCTGGGTTGCGAGAGGGTGCAGGCCAGGCTGAGGGATCCCACTGGTGCACAATTGGGGCCAGGGAGGGACGTGGGAGGTTGGCTATCCAGTGGCTGACCGTGGGAGGACTCCAGTGCATCTCCAGCCCCTCTTGCTCAATCCTAATCAATGGACAGGACCCCAGCAGCAAGCTAACCTATCGGTTGGAGCATCTGCCCCTGGTGGTCAGTACACATCATAGTGAGCCTTTGAGTGATCTTAGTATATCATTAGCATATTACACTTTGATTGGTTGAACGGCTGACCAGATGACCAGACACTTAGCATATTGTTTTTATTATATAGGATTCTTTCTCACTATATTAAGATGGTCATAAGGCTTTTCACCCATTGCAATTTATATTAAAATATTTCTATTATTTATAATAGAATAACAGTAATATTTTGAAAATATATTTTGAATTTAGTTTGCTAAAATACATTTTTAATTGTGCATCCATATTAATAAGTATAAATAGTTTCTACTCTCTCTAAATATCAATGGGCCCAGCCTCGGTGGATCAGCGGTTGAGTGTAGACCAATAAACCAGGAAGTCACAGTTCAATTCCTGGTTAAGGCCTATATCTGGGTTACAGGCTAGATCATGCAAGAGACAGCCAATCAATGCTTCTCTGTCACCATTGATGTTTCTATCTCTCCCTCTCTCTTCCTCTCTGAAATCAATACATCTATATTTTTTAAAAGTCAATGGAAAATTATCCTTGGATGAGGATTAACAAAACAAAAAAAGAAATTTTCATCTTTTATGTTGTGTTTTTCCTTATATTTCCATTTGATATTCCTTCCTTCCTTCCTTCCTTCCTTCCTTCCTTCCTTCCTTCCTTCCTTCCTTCCTTCCTTCCTTCCTTCCTTCCTTCCTTCCTTCCTTCCTTCCTTCTTTCCTTCCTTCCTTCTTTCCTTAGTTCTTCTTTCCTTCCTTCCTTGTTCATTCTGTCCAAAAGTCTTTAATGGGGCAATAAAAGTTGGAGCTTATATATTAGAATGATGTAGCATTAGTGTCTTTTCTGGGTATTTGTTAACACTTGAGCTGGGTAAGAAGGGCATCTACACTGAATGAACCAAGGGCTCCCTCAGTATGAAGTTGGTATGAATGTGAGAGATTGATCAAATAAGTAAATATGTTGTCAGAGATGAGAGTTACAAATATGGTAAGGAAAATAGCTGTGAATTAACTCTGTTTGTTTTGTTCAGAATTGAAGTTTTTCAGTGTGAACTCATGGTTAGATAAATATAAACACATACACACATAACCTATCTATATATATAAAAGCCTAAGCAACCATTATGGTGGAAAAACTTTAACAACCAGAATGACTGGTTGCTTTGACAAGCACTGAGCAGGCAGGCGAGCAGTTAGAGGCAAGCAGGCAGGCAAGCAGGAGAGTGGTTAGGGGCTAGTGGTCCCAGATTGTGAGAGGGTGCAGGCCAGGCTGAGGGACATGCCCCTCCCCATGCTTGAATTTTGTGCACCAGGCCTCTAGTATTATTTTAGTTCTGAATTCCTGAGAGGACCTCAAAGTAAAGCTCTATGATTACCATGAACTCACCTAACACTCAGATCTTAGTTTCTGATAGAAACTAGGGTTTGTTGGATAAATGGTTGATTCCAGGGCTGTCACAGGAAAGTAAAAATTAAGCCTATAAGTAAAGCAATACTCTAAGAATGATAAGAACATGCTGTTGTTCCAGTTATCTATTACTACATGACAAACCACCCCAAAACTTAATGGTTTGAAAGAAATTATTATTTCCTGGGTGGTTCTTGCTCAGCATATATCTAGTGAATACAAACAAAGAGCAGCTGATGCTGAAATAATCTGACGTTCTGACAAGACTAAATGTCCAGGAGAGCTCCTTCAAATGACTGGTAATTGATGCTGGCTGTGATATAGAAGCTCAAATGGGGCTAAAGACTTACCATGGGTCTTCCCTGTGGATAGATAGTCTTACTGAAATGTTTTTGAATTTTGAGAGAAAGCATTCTATGAATAAGCATTCCAAGAGAGCAAGACAGAGCTATAATACTTTTTAGGTCTTACCTTAGAAGTCATGTGGTGTCCTTTCTGCTACATTTTGTTAGTTGCTAAGGGAAAGCCAAAATTCAGTGTGAAAGGGACTATACAAGTGTGTATACACCAGGAGGCATGGTTCATAGGAAGGCCATCTTCGGATTCTAGATGCCATCATCTGCCCTCTGGCTTCAATCTTACATTCCTCCCATAGGCAAGATACACTAATCTACCCTCATAACCACTCGCCAATCATCCTTTCTCCTTTGAGATAGTATCAGACTTAGATTTGATATTCTGGTGCAGATGGGAAGTCTTTGGAGGTGGTTCCTCAGCTGCATTTCCTATAGTGCAGATTTCCAGTGTCACAAACACTAGCTAGGTAAAATATGAAATGACTTTAATGTTTGACCTTATATTATAACACCAGAATCACATTTTGTAAATTGAGAGATAAAGTACTACCAGATAGCAGAATTTAATTAGGAATATTCAAGGAAAATAAAATAACTTAATAGAAAAATAAAAACTGGAAGCATGCTATATAGAAGAATTTAGAAGATAGAACAGAGGTCAGTAAACTTTTCTGGAAAAGGCCATATTGTCAATATTTTAAGAGTTTGCTGGCCACATTACAGTAATTGTCATTTATTTGCCTCTTTTCCTGTCTTTTTATAACCCCTCCAAAGGTGAACATCATTCTTAGTTTGTGGATCACATAAAAACAGGCCATGAGCCAGATTTGACCTGCAGGTCATAGTTTGCCTACCCCTGTATTAGAAAAATAATTAGTGGATAGTAGAATTTTTAAAGAAACATAGCTACTCTGTTTATATTAAGTGTGTTTAAAAAAGTAAATATGGAGTATTTATAAGTACATTTCTTCCCTAAATGTTTCTTAGTTGTCCATGAGTTCTATATCACAAATATACAGATGCTGAAAATGTATCTGGTTATTATAAAATCCTTAAGTCAAATTATGATGTATAACAATTATAAAACTAGGATACTCCAGTCCCTCAGAAAAGTACCCCTTTAGTTTTTTTTTTTTTTTTTAGAGAATTGAAAAGGCAAATGTAAGGATAATGCATTCTAATATTGAGCCCAACCATAACATTTTCTGTGATGCATTTATCCAGTGTCCATAATTTGCTTTCATACTACTCCCTGTTTTGTTACTAAATATTTCACTTAAACTGCCTAGGGCTATTCGTCTACTGGGCAGTCTGCTGAGGAAGCAGATGCAAATTGTGCTTGGTCATCACTCTCCTGGACTTTCTAATGGACAAACTATAAATGTTATTCATGCAGAGGCTGGTATCTTCCTATTTGTTATTGAACCCGGAGTTAACTGGCAATAGATGAGTGCTTCCTGAGTTTTAAAAACTGAACTGTTGGAAGACAAGCTTTTTCAAGTTGTCTGTAGAGTTGGAAATCCAGTCTAAATACAATCACTCATAGGATGTTTCCACAGAGTTCGATTTCATGTAAGAGTAAAATTTTTCCCTTTGGGGAAAAGGGACAGATGAACAATAGTGAGCACAAAAGATATTACTCATTATTTCCAAATCAAAAATTGGTGTACTTCTCCTGAGGCAAAGTAGCTTTGTGGATAACAGCACATGCTCTGGAGGCTCAAAACCTGGGTTCAAAACCTGTCTCTATAGCTTTGCTTAGAGAAAGTGCGCGAATTATATCTTCTGTTTCCTCATCTGTAAAATAAAGAAAATAAGAGTATGTTACATAGGATTATTGAGAGGATTCCATTAGCTAATACAGGAAAACCATTTAGAACACCTCTGAACTTTCATGGTTTAAGAAGAAAATAAAAATATCCTGGGTGGTATTGCTCAATGGTTGAGCATCAACCCAGGAATCAAGAGGTCACTGGTTCAATTCATAGTCAAGGCACATGCCGGGGCTGCAGGCTTGATCCCAGTAGAGGGCATGCAGGAGACAGCCAATGAATGAAATTACATGTTTTTCTCATCAATATTTCTATCTCTCTATCAGTCTCCCTTCTTTTCTTTATAAAAATCAATAAGAATATTTTTTTTAAAAGAAAGAAAAAATAAGCTAACATGGTTATGGAGGGTTCTCTGGATTACAATCATTCATAAATGGCTTTTATGATTTTTATGTATTCCTATGTTCCACCTTCTTAAATTTTCATCTTAATAATTGTTATGTATATTATTACTTGATATATTTTTCTCTATATATAGATAAAACATGATTTAAATGGAAGCTTAATATCATCCCCCTAGAAAACCATTATATTTTCCACAAGTAGAAGGTAACAAACAAATGTAAACAAAATGTTTTTTATTCTAACTAGATAATGTTGATTGCCAAATGCACTGAGGTATTATCTCTCTGCTTTATTACTGATTAATAGAAACATTATCAAGTGTTACAGTGATGTTAAAAACAAGTTAAAACCAAATTGGGGTCTTCTCTTTGATAAAATTGGAAATATGAAAGGAAATAAAAAAGAGAATTATTTTTTAAGTATCTTCCACAGCTTGGAAAAACACTACTGTGCAGAAGTTTTAGGGAGGCCATGAGACTTTAATTGGACTTTGATATAAGGATCAAGTTCAGATAATTACTGAGTTTCAACTCAATAATCTAGAAAAGGGAATGGTGTGAGCAAGCAAATGCATCAATTCAGGTATGATCTGTAGTGCACTGTCATTAAATCATTGGGTTTGTGAGGGGGTAAAAATATGAAGACCTTTATCAGTTATATTGCAGAGGGCCTCATATTACACAGGTTCTCAAATTCCGGCTAAGCAAGGCACACCACAAGCAATAAAGATCATGGAAAAGGATTCTGAGGGTAGAGTAATATGCAGTTCATGAGACAGTTCAATAAAGTATAGAACATGTAGTCCAGAGGGCAACACCTGGATGCAGGAAAACCAGTGGCTAGGTTGTTGCTATGGCAATAAAAAGAAATCTTAATGTCTTTGCCAAAAGAGGCAAAGGTTGAAGGAAAAGGAAAGAAAGTGGAGAAAATTATGTGTACCAGCCTTCAAGGTTGGATGACAAGGAGATTGCTGGTATCATGACAGAAAAGAAAATTCAAGAAAAAAAGGGAAGGATTTAAGGAAAAAGATAAAGTTTAGTCTTAAAAATACTGAATTTGAGAGGATGGTATCATATTTTAGTGAATAACACTTGGTGACAGGAATAGGTTTTACCTACCCAACTTAAGTCATGAATAGAGATATTAGCCTAGGAAACACTCTAAATGGCATACAGAGTAGAAAAAGAAGAGAAAAAGGGAGTTCATATGATTTGGGTGGAAATAATGAGCAATGCTGATAATGGAGGCTGTGTGACTAGCATATTGGTGGACAGAGAGAGATGTCAGAATTCAGTGCAGTGTCTTAGGACCAAAAAGGAAAGGAGAAGTTCAAAGGAAGTTTGGATTCTCTAGTGTCCCTTGTTATATAGGTGCCAAACAGATTAAGAAAATGCAAAACATTGGATTTGACAAATAGGTCATTTGGTGTCCTTAGAAGACACAGTGAAATAAAGGAGTCAAAGATTAGAATTAGGTAATAAATGAAAGAAAATGGATGCAGATAGTATAAACTATCAAATATGACTAATTACCTTTATATCAAAGTTTTAGCTACCAAACTAAAATTTTTGTTCCTTATAGGCAATATCAAAAATAATAATTATCCATTTCCTGATCAATTTGACATTATACCTTGCAAATGAGAAGTGCTCAACATCTCATAATGGATTTATTGATTGATTTATCCATTCATTTAACTGATATCCATTAACTGTTCAATGTATGCCTCTCACTCGGTTAGGTGCTGGAGTTGCAACAGTTTGGTAGGGCACAGATCTGCTTCCCCCAGGATCTTACAGAGTTGAAGACAATTACTTACAGATTTTCAGAATCCCCAGTAAACTTATAAAATATTTAAGGAAAAAGAATCCAACTCTGTGTCTGAAAAGGTAAGAGATGTCTTCCTGGATAAGATGTTCTAAACATTCCTTATTAAAGTGATCAGAAAAACCAACAGTAGCTGAAGAGTCACCAAGAAAAAAAACAATTTAATTTTTAAATAAAATGTCAAGTTTTCAAGAAAAACTCTTGCCTTCAAGAATCCTCAAATACGTCTGTACTCCATTGCTCTCCTCAATTGTTTTTCCCAAAGGCAACAATTTTTAACATCATCAAAAACAAAGATTTAACATTCTAATCATATTCCCTGAACCCATTCACAATCTACAATCTCACATAGACTGTGCTCTTTCTCTTAAAAGTAATGCACATATCTATTGAACAGGAAAGCTAAATCTTAGAGTTCTTATGGCAGATAAAGTTAGTTTCTAAGACTACAGATGACAATAGGTTGCTAAAATGACTTTATGTAGTTCATGGTTCATTCATGCCTGGGCTAAGTTAAGGCCCGAGAAGTGGGTTTGTATTGGAAATTGATGAAGTTGTATGCAGAGATGAAATATCAAATACTTGACTCTGGATGATAGTTTTGAATGCACTTGCAAAGAGATGAATTGGTGCTGGTACTGCATAGCCACACACAGAGGTATTTTTTTCCTAACCCCTTAAATGCTGAAATATGGATAGAATGATTAGGAAACCCCTCACTTTTCCCATATTTTTCTTCAACATCAAAATACTCAGGCCTTGGTGCTGGAGGCTAATTCCATCAGGGTCATAATAAATGCGCAAAGTCCTCAAAAGGTTGAATGGACTCTTTCAGCAGGGCTGAAAATCTGCATGTCATTACCTACTGCTGGAACAGGTGAGGGCAGTTCCCCCAACCTGATAATCTTACTGTTTTCCAAACCTTACCTTTGATATGTATATCTACTTCTCTATAGGGCAAACTGTGTTAATAAAAGCTAGGAGTCCAGAAACTTGGAGAACTTAGTTACTAAAGCTAAGCCTTCCCTGGCTCCCCCAAAAAATGCCTCCCAAATTTATATTTCATGTCTAATCTCTTTATTAATTTACTCACAGCCCCTTCTCCAGATTCCTGAACCCTAGTAGATGCAGGATAACCCCTCTCCCCCCACCCCCCACCACACTTTGGCTTATTAGTCTAGCACAATTAAGGAGATTAAAAGAGACAAATTTGAACTCTAGTTCAAAACACTGGATTTGAAATCTAATCTAATAAAAGAGAAACATGCAAATTGACCATACTTCTGCTACACTCATAAGCCATGCCCAAAAGCCAATCGTAGCAACTATATGCAAATTATCACAACCAAGATGGCGACTGACAGCCACAGAGCTGGAACGAGCAGGAGGGTTGGTTGCCCCAGCAATGAAGGAAGCCAAGCCTCCCGCCTTCCCTGGCCAGCTGTGGCCTCCACTCAAGGAAAAAAAGTTTCAATTATCCTATATAATAAAAGAGTAATATGCAAATTGATTCTAAAAGCAGAAAGACTGGGAATGACTAGTCACTATGACACACACTGACCACCAGGGGGCAGAAGCTCAATGCAGGAGATGCCCCCTGGTTGTCCGTGTGC
>NW_006282664.1:363123-364533 GCF_000327345.1 Myotis davidii | reverse complement strand
AGCGGTAGTGTTGGGAGCCTCTCCCACCTCCTCAGCAGCATTAAGGATGTCTGACTGCAGCTTAGGCCTGCTCTCCGCTAGCAAGTGGACATCCCCCGAGGGCTCCCAGGCTGCTGGAGGGATATCTGACTGCCAGCTTAGGCCCGATCCCCCAGGGATCGGAACTAAGCCAACAGGTGGACATGCCCCGAGGGATCCCAGACTTCGAGAGGGCACAGGCCAGGCTGAGGGACTCCCCCCTCCCCCAAGTGCACAAAACACTAATTTTTGAGCACTGGGGTTCTAGTATATATATAAAAGCCTAAGCAAACAAACAACTGAACAACTGGTCGACTGGTGCTAGGATGCACACTGATAACCAGGGGGTAGATGCTCAAAGCAGGAGCTGCCCCCTGGTGGTCAGTGCACTCCCACAGCCAACCTCCCACTGCCAGCCAACCTCCTGCAGTCTCTCCCCCTGGCCAGCGGGCCCCGATAGGCCCCAATCAGTACTGGGCAAGATGGCCCTAATCAGCCATCATCCCCGGCCAGACAGAAGAACCTCACATGTGCATGAATTTGTGTACTGCGCCTCTAAAATCATTAGGATTCTTTAAAAAGCACAAGCTTCAGATTTTGGGGAAGAAAACCACTATTAACAATTTCTGTCTATACTATAAAATACTACCACATTAATGGCTTATAATCACTTCAGACCCCTGCTAATGAGTCTTAAAAGATTTCTTTGGTGAGTAGGATCAAGTCAAAATTACTTTGACCTGGAAACCAGACCTCCAAAATCAGACTCTAACATATTGCAATTTCACATCCCAGCACCCCTGTTCCACTGTGTCTTACACCAATTTTGTGGTTTCTTCCTCCCATGATTAATTTAACTCACCTTTGTATAGTCAAATCCTACCTAATTTTCTCAAAGTCCTCCACAAAGTACTTTTCAGTCCACTCCAATTAAATATGACCTCTCTCTTCATTGAACTTCTAAACTGCCATTAGCTGTACTATTTGGTGATGGGATAACAAAATCATGAAGTCCTTTGCAGTCATAAAACAGTGGCTAACTTTTATTGAATGGGAATTTCTTATGACCTACTTTCTTCCCCAGGATCTCATCTCCTGCAATTCTGTTCACTCTCTTCTACTCCCTTTTTATTGCTCTATCCACAAAATCCAACTTGTGGACCAGGTTTTTAGTTAAAAACATGCCCTCTGTCAAACCGTGCTTCTGAACTCTATTTTCTCCCCAAATAACTATTAAGATAATATTTTAAACCACTATTGAAGACAAACTCTGCTTATAGCTGCTAAAATTATATAAACTATATAATTTTATAGTTATAGTAGAGGCCTGGTGCACAAAAATTTGTGCACTTGAGGGGGGGGGTCCCTCAGCCCGGCCTGTGTCCTCTCCAC
>NW_006282664.1:337400-362888 GCF_000327345.1 Myotis davidii | reverse complement strand
GCATATTACCCTTTTATTATATAGGATATGATCATAAATAATAAATTATATAATAAATTTATATATGTATATATTCTATTTACAATATATTATAAATTATAAATAATTTATAAGTACTATAAGACAATGAATTATATAATAAATTATCATATATACTAACTTCTTGGAACTGGCCAAATAATAGTCCAATGCAAATACATATCATCCTCACAAAAAATAAACACCAGCCTATATTTTCAGAGTCCAAATAAAAACCTTTTATTACTACGATAGTGCTTAGAGCCTCCCAACTCATGCTCCTCCTTCATATAAAGGAGAGACACTTTTCTTAGGGACCTGTGTCTCTACCTGACAATTGATCTTCTAAACAAAACCCACAATTCAGTAATGCAGCTTGGAAACTCTCTAACCACAGGGTGACAGTTTCCCTCTTAAACTAGGGCTTGGAAGCATATGTCTCTCCATTCTATTTAATTACTGAGCCTTGTTTAGGGTTTTTCCAGAGGCAGGTAGTTTTCTTTCAGAACAATGTGTTACAGAGCTGACACAGGTAGATTTATACAAAGGGATAAATCTTGACAAAATAGTACAATTAACCTGCTTCAGGGAGCCTGATGTAATTGCAGAAATGCAATCCCTTCAGCTGAGGTTATAAGGTTTGTAGCTAACTTTATTATCTGAGGGTAAATGCATCAGTGCTAGACGTTGGCAACCAAACTTGGCATAAAACTGATCAACAAAATTGCTGAGTAATAATTAACAATAGAAGAATCTGGTAGCTGTCTAGACTCCCCAAATTAAATGGCAATAATGCTGCTATTCAGAAAACACAAATCTATAAAAATGCACTCAAGCTTTTTATTTTTCTTTAATTTATTAAAGACAAAAGTAAGGAGTGAGGAGGAGTAGAATTTAGATAGGATAAAAGTCGCTGAATTTCAGATTTTGGAAAGACACTTTTGATTGGGTATATGTAGATTTCATTATGTGGCTAGAGAAAAAAAGTACTTTTCTGCACTAACAGCTGTTTGTTTAGAAACAAAAACTGTTTCTAAAAAAGGAAAACTTTATAGGGCATTCTATAAAGTGAATTATCACTCCCTTTGCGTGTAAATGTTACCATCACAGGCTGCTGGGGTGTCTTAACCTTTCAGTGTTTCAAACAAGCCCATCCTCTAAAGTAACTTTCTATATACAGAATCATGGAAGAACAAGGGAAGGCCTACAGATAGACCTAACCAGCTCCATAGGACTAGATACCCTTAAGAATTACTAATCAAGGGCTACTCCAACCGCCACTGCCCAGGAGTGGAAACCCCACCCCATTAAGCACATTTGTTTATAAAGTATTAGGTTCCCATTTAGTAATTTATTTATTTGTAAAAACAACCAAGGTTCATAAAGAGCACCATAGCATACAAATGTATTTGCCAACCATACTTTCATTTGTGACTCATAGCAATGCTCTAAATTAAGTTCATTATCATCTTATTTACAAATAAGGAAAATGTAGTGACTTGCTTAAGGTCACATAGCTAGAAAGTGGGATCTGAACTCCAGATTTTCAATTCCACATTATTTTTGTTCGTCATAACTCTGTTTAACAGAACTGCACAAAATTCCACTATACTGACCTATAAAACTAAATTATAGTTTCCAAAAAGAGCCAGAGTGTTATTTATTTTCCCTCATCTAAGGTTTAGTAACATAAAAACCAGAATTAAAATGTGAGAGAGAAATGTTTATGGTTATGTGAGATATACAATAAGGCACAACATTCATATTTCCTTGTGAATGAAAGAGATTAATTCACGAAAAGTAAGCAAATTCAAATAAAAATAAATGCAAAATATAATTTACATGTTTTTATTGGTAATTTAAAAGTTTAATAATGATAAGACTTTATGAAGGAAATAAGCATTTGTATGCATTGTTTGTGGTAGTATAAATTGTGATATTTTTGCAGGGCAACTTAACCACAGCCATCAAAATGTAAAATGGATATACATTTGATTGAGGATTTCCACTCTAATGATTTACTTTATGTATATATACTGGTAAAAGTTTACCAAATATATATGTGTTGGTGTATATATACATACATATATATGTACATATACATATACACAAATCTATTTTAACATTGTTTTGTTAACAATAACTTTGGAAATAAAAAGAAATATGCATCATTTGAAGAATGATTAAATGAGTTATGATATATTCATACACTGGTTATCTCCAAGAAAAATAATTAAAGAGACAAAAAACAATAAAAATAAGCATGAATTTAATAAAATCCCCTTTGCTAAAATAACATTGGCATAAGCATATTTTTTTTCATAAAAGTCATGGAAGAAACTGAGAATGATGCTGAAATCTGGGGGGATGTTGAAGGGAGTGTTGAGGGATGCTTATTTCTCAGATGGCACCCTTCTGTGCAGTCATGAATGGTAACTAGGTACATATATTACACCCTAGCAAGTGTCATTTACTTACAATTGTTTTCAGAATGTATCAAGTTTGTTGTAGATTCCATGATCTTCTATCAGGTGGTGACAAGGTAGTTCATACACTGTTAGACTGTATCTTATATATTTGCATTTTTCAAAATTTATGGACTATGTAATCTGATGTGATTAATAATTTCACTCCATTGACTGGGAAGCTCATCTTTGTATTTAACCATCCTAAGCATGAAATGATTAGGAACAGCTTCTGAGCTGTAAAATAGATGTCTGAGTCACTCAAGATATGCCTTCAAATATACTTTCAAACAAACGCTGTCAACATGATTGCCTCCAATAATACTCCAGTGACACCCGGCAATGTTCAGGCCCAGATGTAATGCGAGATAATTCCTAGAACTATGTCTCCACTTGTTTGTATTCATTTATTTATTTATTTTTGCTTTAATGCCTTGCACAGGAAATGTTACACAGATTTTACCCATGAAACCCTGAAAAAAGAACATCACCAGAACTGCAGGAAAGGAATACATATTAAAATCTATAGTCCAAATTGTAATTTCTAATTGGAAAATATTTTATCGCAACTCAGCAGAAAAACCAAGTTCCAGTATTAAGTAAAACTGTTGGACACACATCTGGATAATGAGGGAGGCAAATTTCATGTACCTTCCAGTAGGAGCACTTGGAGCATAGATCTGCTTGAATTTGTTTCACTTTGTATGCCTCCTCCATAGCACACTGCCTAAGAAGAATCATTTGTCTTGGTCTATAAGAAAATTATTTTAGGGTTAATATTAAGGGAAAGAATCTGAGAAATCAAGTTCTTTTGTATTGCTACTTTTGAAGAAATGAAAGCCTCAAAATTAGAGAAAAGAGGGATGTATGTTTTATGATTGAGAAATATGCAAAAATCTATAATTTTTATAGAATATTCTTATTTAAGTAAAACTAGTCATCTTTTACCTATTTGATGGGTTTTTTAATTGAAGGAAACAAAAATGGAATAGGGAAGCACCAAGTGTAGATGGTGCATCTTAGATAATACTCCTGGGGGAAGCAGTTATAGCACCCTCATTTCCATGATAGTTAAATTTCCTCCAAGTTATGCTAGCATATTTAAGGAAAGAAAAATTAAATAGCTGAAAAAAAGAGAATATTCCAAGAAAGTCATTTTAATCAACTGTTAATGATTTTTTTAAAAAATCAACAGCTCAATAAGTGGTTAGCGTAGAAGTTGTCTGGGTCATTGCCAATCATCAATAACAGTAAACATCTGAAAGACTAGTCAAATGCAATCTAGTGAACACCACAGAGCAAAATGGCAATTGCTCCACTGTTTTTACCTTTTCAAACAAACAAAATAATGCTAAGAAGTCACAGTCCAAATAATTCAAAATATCAGCCTTCAAAGGTTAGGTAAAAGCTCACATTCTTTTTAGTGCCTTCCCAATGCTTACAGAAAGAATAATGTTCTCCACCTCTAATGTACACACAGAAATGTATTTGTGCTTTTTCCTCCACATAATACACATGTATCAATATTCATACATATATAAATTTGCCTAGTTTAGTCCTTACTTTGAAAGATTTTTTGTGTGAAGTGTTTTTTGTCAGCCTTTGTACATCCCCCAACTCTTCTCTGCCCTACAATGTATGCTGTGACCTTCATGAACAGTGTTACTCAGGTCCCTTTACTTCTTTTTTTAATTTAAATTCTTTATTGTTTAAAGTATTACATAAGTCTCCTTCCCCCCCCATTGACCTCTCCTCAGCCGCTCCCATCCCCCAGCACATGACCCTACTCTCTATGTCCATCGGTTATACTCACATGCATGCATACAAGTCCTTTGGTGTAGTTGATCTCTTACCCCACTCCCGACCCCTGCCTTCCCTCTCAGGTTTGGCAGTCTGATTGATGCTTCTCTGTCTCTGGATCTGTTTTTGTTCATCAGTTTATGTTGTTCATTATATTCCACAACTGAGTGAGATCATGTGGTATTTATCTTCCTCCAACTGGCTTATTTCGCTTAGCATAATGCTTTCCAGTTCCATCCATGCTGTTACAAAGGGTAAGAGTTCCTTCTTTTTTACAACAACGTAATATTCCCTTGTGCAGATGTACCACAGTTTTCTAATCCACTCATCATGCTCTGGCGGGGCAAAGAAGGGTTGGAAGATGGAGAGTTTGGAGTACTTCTTTGCCCCAATTCTTTCCTTACTTATCCAAAGTCCTGGAAATTGTTTCATTTCTAACATCAGGTTTCTTATTGGATGCAACATAATTCCATGACTCTGGATCCTCACCAGTACTGTTTAGTTCTCTTAACCCAGTCTATATTTACTAGATAGTCCCTTCATCTTATGTTCTCAAACTCTTCTGAAGGTGCAATACATTTCCTACTTAAACCCGGTCAATATCCTCCAAAGAGTAGAACTTAAGTGTTCATTAACTTTATGCTCTCAGTGCTTAATGCAATGTCAGTGAGGGTGGAACTAACTGTTTTTGGAATGGATGAATGAATAAATGAAAACAGCACTAGGTTAGCTACTATGTACAAGAAAAAATAAACAGTGGCCCTTATTGCAATGAAGATTTCAATCTAAAGGAGAAAACTAGTGCAGAAATTCAAATAACTCTTGGAAGCTATACATGGCAAATAGTGAATCACAGGCCCCCATGTTCAGATACCAGAAAAGGTGCAATTTCTATCAGTAGAGAAAAGCTACCTAACACCGGGTAAAAATAATAACATTCAGCAATCACACAAATTCCCCAATAAGGTAAACCAAGTAAGATAAAACAACAATCCCATACTTCTCTGCCTCATAGGTATGCTGGAAGCTTTCACTAGTTAATATTTATAAAGTACTTTGAAGATTTAAAGTAATAAACATTATCTAAGAGCCCTATACCAGGTACATGTCAGGTCTCATGAAACTTAACAAAAATTAGAGAGTAACAAAGTAATCACGAATAAAAAAACTGCTCAACTAGGACTTTGCATTTAAAAGGGCCAGCTGGGGGAGGAAAGTTTTTTTCCCTGGGGAAGAGGCTCAAGCTAATCTATATCCCACCAACACATACACACTGCAGACATGTTTAATTTAAAGCCTGAGAGATTATGCACTTTGTAACAGTGTGTAAATCAATGTTTTATTAAAGCCTATGATTACTATGCAGAAAAATGCAAATCACAATAAAACACATCACAAGCAGATTCCACCCTGCTTTCTTCTCAGTAGGTCAATTATCAAGCCTTGCCTTGGAGAGTGGGGGTAGAATTTAACTAGGGGTGGAAGTTTCACCTCTTCCTTGCCTGTGAAAACTGCAGAATCTTCCAACCATTTTGCTTCATCCTCCTCCCCGCAACACTCCCTACTCTGAAAAAGTTTTTTCCCCACTGGCCATCTTTTAAGTTGCCTTTTTAAAATGCTTACACTTTTCTCTTCATTGACTTTAATTACCCACATAGCCTAAGAGGCTTCCCTGGGCCGATAACCTTTTACACAAAAGAGAGGAGCTTGCAAACCATGGCATTTTTCTCTAGCTCTTTCATCAGTTCGAAGGCTTGGATTTAATAACTTTAAGCTTGTCTGTTTGCAGACTGATTTTATGTATCCATAGTGTGTATGTATACATAGTGTGTATGTATGTATATATACATACACACGTTGAGGTATGTCAGTCTGTTCCATGCCTCCATACTTTGGGATTTAGTTTGTTGGATCATTCTGTCTGTTCATTAGATCCTACAAATAAGTGAGATCATGTCATACTTGTCTTTCTCAGATTGGCTTAAAGCTGCGTACACAGCAGGCACGTGCAGGTGGGCAGGGCTGCATCTAGTTAGGGGTGCATGGGTGGGCCAGGACTTGACTCTGGAGGGCTTGACTGGAGGTGCAGGTGGGTTTCTGGGTCCCACATCCCATGGTGGCAGTGGAGAAGGCGGCTGTGGGACTCTTTCTGGGCAGGAGGGTGGGGCTGCGTGTGCGGGGAGGCATGCATGGGGAGGGATTCTGGGACTCGTGTAATTTCACACACCGAGTCACTAGTATATTATAACTACAAAATATATGTAAATTCAGAGTCAGACTATGACCTTAATTTCAATGTAATTTTTAGGTTAGCTTGGAACATGAGCTCAGGTTTACTGAATTTATTTGCCACAGACAGAAAAAGGCATCTAGGTAACAAATTCTCTTTAGAGAGACTGAAATGATGATAAACAATAGCCATTGAAATTGAATGCAAACATGAAGGGAAAAAAAAGGTAAAAAAGAAAGGAATAGAGCAAATGCAATGAAAAATAAGTTCTAAGAAATACTCCATAAAAATAAATTTAAAAAGAGATAGTAAACTAATTATTAAACTGACTTGGAATCACAAGTTTTCAGATGTTGAAGGGGGAAAGAAGAAGCAGGACCTATTTTTACTATATAATCCATAATTTTATTTTATATTTAGGACTTATGAAATTCTTCCATTTCAAAGGAGGTCTTAAAAGGCTTCACTGCTATGCATATGTTAAATTAATGTGGAGGAATAAATAAAACACAGACAATAATATATTGCACAAATTCTAAAGAGTTAGATAGGTTTTTAAGGCTCAGTGCTTTTTAATATATTAAGCAATCGTGTGTCTGCAACAAAATAAACTGGAATTGCTGCAATTTCATATTGCTGATACCTTGAACACTTAGTAACTAAGTGAATTTCCAGTGGATATATTTTCTGCAATTTATGAGCAATAGAATTCATATGATAATCAGCTTTTCCATTTCTCAAGCATTAGGTTTTGGAGATCAAATGAGACACTGTCTGTGAAAATGACTTAAAAAACTGTAACAAATGGAAATGATGTTAGATTTTATTAGGCATTTCAAATAATGTAATACCTTTGAAAAAAAGAACAAAATATTGACCTATCCACACTTGAATTTATAAGCCAGTGGTAATAATAATAATAGTGACCCTTATTATTTCTCATTAGCTAATCAAAGATCTTTTCCAAACTTTTAATAACTTTAAGCTTGTCTGTTTGCAGACTGATTTTATGTATCCATAGTGTGTATGTATACATAGTGTGTATGTATATATATACATACACACGTTGAGGTATGTCAGTCTGTTCCATGCCTCCATACTTTGGGATTTAGTTTGTTGGTCAATCCATTCTGTTCATTAGATCCTACAAATAAGTGAGATCATGTCATATTTGTCTTTCTCAGATTGGCTTATTTACTTAGCATAATATTTTCAAGTCCATTCATGTTGTTCCAAAGGGTAAGAGATGCCTCTTTTTTACAGCTGCATAGTATTCCATCATGTAAATGTCCCATTTTTTATCCATTCATCTCCTAGTGGGCACTTGGGCTAGTTCCCAATCTTAGGTATTATAAATATATTGCTATGAATATAATGGTGCGTATATATTTTTTTGATTGATGTTTTAGGATATATTCCCAGAAATGGGATTGCTGAGTCAAACAGAAGTTCCATTTGTAATTTTTTGAGGAAACTCCATACTGTTTTCCAAAGGGGCTGCACCAATCTTTATTTCCACCAGCAGTGAACTTGTGTTCCCTTTTCTCCACATTCTAGCCAGCATTTGTTGTTTGTTGATTTATTGAGGATAGCCATTCTGACAGGTGTGAGGTAATATCTCATTGTGGTTTTAATTTGCATCGCTCTAATGATTAGTGACTTTGAACATTTTTTCATATGTCTCTTGGCCATTTGTATGTCCTCTTTGAAAAATAAAAAACCACATGATCATATCAATAGATGCGGAAAAAATATTTGACAAAAATCCACCATCCTTTTTTTTTTTTGATAAAAACTCTCAGTAAAATGGGAATAGGAGAATCATACCTCAACATAATAAAAGTTGTATATGACAAACCTACAGTCAACATAATACTCAATGAGCAAAAACTAAAATAATTTCCCTTAAGAACAGGAATAAGACAGGGATATCTGTTTTCACCACTCTTACTCAATAGAGTACTGGAAGTCCTGGCCACAGCAATCAGGACAAGAAAAAGAGATAAAAGGCATACAAATTGGAAAAGAGGAAGTAAAACTGTCGTTATTCATAGATGACATCATATTGTACATAGAAAACCCTAAACACTCCACCAGAAAACTACTAGACTTAATAAATGAATTTGGCAAGGTTGCAGGATACAAAATCAACATCCAGAAATCAATGGCATTTTTATACACAAACCATCTTTTCTCATTAAAACAAATTATAAGCAAAGACTCCACTTAACAAAATAGAGGATATGAACGAAATGGAACAATTCTTGCCTTGCATCCCAGACTTCCTCTGCTTTCTTCAATTTGGCACTCTTGGGAATAGATAAATAATAAAGACATGTTATTTAATGCAAATACACACCTCTTTAGATCATGCATCCATTGAATAAGTAATTCCTCCAAGTGGCTATCTCATGTAATGCCCCCACCCCCAACTCAAGAGCTATGGTGGTTCTTACATTTATGGAGAAAGGTAAAATCCTGGTATCCTTAGTTGTTTATTGAAGTGAAGGGCATTTTTCTATGTCAATTACATTAAGAATGGTGGCTACATGTCTTAAAAAAAAACTTCCATTGACCTATGTATTAGAGTATGATTTAACTAGCTTTCTGAGATTAATAATGAAGAAATTCTTATTTGAAATATTTGCTTAATAAAAATTGTTTACTCATCTGAAAAACAACTTCCTACAAATTAACTGATTTGTGTTGTTTAGCCTATTTATAAATTGAGAATGATTTATTCAGAGAAATCTACTCTAAAGACCCTTTAATTCGAGTTATTCTTGGGTCATACCATAAATTCAGGAGCTGTGGTAGGAGCATAAAGAAAGCTTCATGCTCACTAACATCTGGTTTCATTTGGAGCATCCTCTGCGTAGACCTGATGGCACTTCTTTGTTTAGTTAGTGACCAGATCTTGCAGGGACTGCATGCCATAGGCAACAATTACTGTATTCCTCAAGTGTTAATTTACACCTGTTCTCCTCACTGAAATATGACCAGGCAATAAGTAGTAGTGACATATTTTTCTCCAAAATCAACTTATAATTATCTCCTTCGTTTTTTCTCTATATGCATTAAAAATAACATTAAAAAGTGTATAATCAAAAGTTTTAATAAAGTAAAAGCAGTTCCCAGAATAGAAATCAGGTTATGATATCCTTTAGGTTAGATTGTTTTTTTTTTAAATATATTTTATTGATTTATTACAGAGAGGCAGGGAGAGGGATAGAGAGTTAGAAACATTGATGAGAGACGAATATCGATCAGATGCCTCCTGCACGCCTCCTACTGGGGATGTGCCTGCAACCAAGGTACATGCCCTTGACTGGAATTGAACCTGGGACCCCTCAGTCCACAGGCTAACGTTCTATCCACTGAGCCAAACCGGTCAGGGCTCTTTAGGTTAGATTGTATTGGATGTTTTCATAAAAGCAAGGAAGACTTATATACAAATTTTACCATTGAATATAACAAGCAACGTAAGAGAATGTGAGGGTCATGTTTCCAGACTCTAAAAAATGTTTTAAGAGCTCTTTTTAAATTTTCCTTGTTATACCTTTGACATTATTTTATAAAGTTGCTTTAATATTGATGTTGAATTGTTGAAGAGTAATGTTTCTTTACCTAAAATCTGTGTTAAAGTTAACTTTAATTTTTAAAGGTCCTGCCTAATCATCATTCTACTTCAAATATATGCCTACCTGCAATTAAAAACTAGAGAATTTATGGGCAAATATTGAAAATAAGAGAATTTAGCACTGCATGATATAAGCTCAATGCACAAAAGTTATTAACATTTTGTTACATCAGAAACAACTAATTTGGAAAGGTAATAATACTGTTGTTGTTGTTTTTTTAAAAAAAATAGCCTATTTATAATGACCACTAAAACTATGGAAAAAATTGGACTAAATCTAAAAAGTTAGTGAAAGGAAATTTGAGAGAGTATTATAAAATTCAATGAAGAATAAAAATGTCATAAATGGAGAGAGATTTGATATTTGTGGATGCAATAATTCAGTATTTCAAAATGCTGCCCTTCGTATATACATATAGGTCAAATTAATCGGAATATACACTTTTAATGGAATGAGGTATTCATATGACATATTCTTTTGTAAATTTTACATTTCAAATATATAATTTTTAAATTCTCCAAAGCAATATTATTGCTTTCAGTAAGATCCTGTACTACCAGGTAACCAATACCAGAGCATGCTCTTCCTAATTGGAGGTCAGACTTCTTAATGTTTTATACATTCATAACACATAAAGGTACATTATGACACATATACCTACATAAGCTTTTATCATATTTTTCCAATTATAAAATAATACACATTATTAAATACAAAAAATACAAATAAGTAAATTTTGAAAATACAAAAATAATGCAATTGAGAAGGAAAAAAAAATCACCCATAATTTCACTATGCTTATAAGCAATATTGACATTTGGTGCATATATTCCTAGTTGTTTTTCCAGATTCATTTATTTTGTTGACTTTTATTTTTGAGACTAATATCTTAAGATGCTCTCCTACTATAACTTGGGTACTTTAGGGATGTTAGAGCATGGCTCTGTCTATTTCTGCCACTGACCATGCTCAGCTTTCTGGCTGTACTAGTATGTGTGCCTTGATGAATCTGTGGAGTAAAAGTCAGTAGTGAGGCTCACCTTGGGGTTAATTACACAGCAAACTCAATATACAGGCATCTTTCTATATATATATTTTTTATTTGTTTCTTATTAGCAGCTCTCTGCTCACAAATGGGTTTATTAGAAAACAGTTTGAAATAAATGTATTACGTAACTGCTGATTTCAAATACATTCTTTTTCTTCTGCAATTTATGCAAGTCATTTCCTATTGTCATCTTATTGAAGCATAGAAAGGCCAAATCCCATTTCTTTTTTGCTTGGAGATAAGTGACTAAGCCTTCCTTTAATGACACACCCCTGAGAAGTGGTTAACAATAAATGACAGGTCTGAGGAATTAAAAACCCTCAGGCAGAATTCAGAAAACAACACTGTGGCCTTGTGCTAAACAACAAAGTCTGCATATTGTAAGAACACCAGAACTAAACATACCCTTGCATTTGGCTCTCAGTTCTTATTTCACTTGATCCGTTTGTTGTACCTTATAAAGCATCAAAAGTAGTTTATGTTTATATACTTGACACATTGTGAATTGAGCCCACTGGGACTCACCAAGAATCTACATACTCCTTGTATTTTCCCAGCCCCAAGGCTTTGAGGTGTGGACATGTGATAAATTCTTGCAATGGAACATCAAAAGATGGGATGTAGTGATGTGTCACTTCCACTAAAACACTTAAGAATGAATATTTCCCCCCTTACTGTCTCTCTTCACAATTGGAGATTTTAAAAAAAAAAAAAAAGATAAAAAGCCCACGTATGTCTCAGAGATCTAAGAGAAAAGCAGCCGAAGTCTGATGCACAGCTTGAAGGAGAATTGTGTTGTTGAGTCTCCTTTCTGCATGAAGACAGAAATAAGAAGAAAGAAGTGGTTTATTTTTCATAGACTACTAAAGTGTTGGTTTTATTTTTTACTGCATATGGCCTATGGAATAACTTAGCCTTGTCTTACAGAGTTCACGTGTGTGGGGGAGAGCACGTATGGAAGCTGAGTAGCTATAGGAGTGGACTGGGCCAGTTCTCAGGTTATGGTCTCTCAGCATCAAAATCACCCCCCAGCACCCGCTGGGCCAGCAGGTACTCTAAGCATTTGTCCTTTGCAGTGAGCATGATGCTCAGCTTGTCAATAGAGGGCTAAGAGGGACACTGCAGAAGAAAGGGGCCTCTCTTCCTAGTCCTGAAGTTCTGCGTTTTCGCTCCTGCTACACAATTCACCAGTGGTGCAGCCCGGTTTGGGGCTTAGTGACCACTGTCAGCATTAGTCCCATTGCTGGCAGCAACACCTCCTGTCTCCCTCTGAGTTCTTCCTGCCCATTGGCCTCAGCTCTGTGCTGGAAGATTTGATTCCCGCAGCCCGCCCTACACATCCACCTTGAACTCCAGAATTCATGCTACTGCCAGCAAGGGGCCCCCTGACAGCTGATTAGTCTGCGCCTGCCTACCAACACCTGCCTGACTGCACCCAGAGGACAACTTTGGACCAGCTCTGGCCTGGGAGACCCAGAATTCTTGTCTGCCACCCAGTTGATTAAAACCACAGCTTTTCCAATGAGTTCTGAGTCCTGACTGTTGAGAGGGGCCTCATCCAAGTTGTCTTTCCCTTTATAGTTCTCTTATCTCTTTGCTGTTACTCCTCTACTACAGCTGAATAATTATTATATTAAACTTTTCCTGTTCAAAGGACAATGAATCTTTGTCTATTTTCTAACTGGTCCTGGACTGATATACTAGCCTAGCCTAACTTGTGAACAACTGATGGTAGGAGAATTTCAAATTAGAAGTCTAAACCTTGAATACAATGTAGAACAGTTTAGCTTACATGCTGCAGAATACCTTGAAGCTAATGTAAGTCATTATACTTAAGCTCAAATAATTGTTCTAAATTCCAAATTGAAAAGAATTATGCATCAGAATCAAACACAGCCAGCAGCCAAAACTGGCTACAGATTAAATTTGTGACAAGGTAAAGGAATGACTATGAAATTTTGGGTCTTCTGGGGAATGTCTCAACATGAAAAAATTTTGTAACATGATAAAGTATGAATTCTATTATTTTTGATAGTTACATTAATGGATCTTATTTATTAATGTCTGTTCCCTACAGTTGTAGTTTTCTTATTATCTCCTAAAATATTACCTCAAAAACATTTATTCTTTTTACAACTATGGCTTGTATTTCTATAGTTTTATAATATATTTTGATGAAATATAGATTTCATTCATGTAATATGCATTTGTTGAGTCTCTTCCATGTTCCAGGAGTTCAGTTTTGGGAATGGTGCAGTAAACACCACAGTCAGGGTTCTTATCCTTATGAGCTTACATTCTAGAAAGGTATAGAAGAAAGAAAAGTGGTAGTTACAATATGGTGTGTATCTGCTATCATAAAGGAAGTACAAGGTTTTCTGGGAGTTTGAGGACTGAACACTTGGCCCATAGAGCTAGAGAAGTGCTGAGGAAGGTGACAAAAATAATAGGTGACACCGGGAAAGTAAGCAAGAGCTAAGTGAATATCAGGTGGTGGGAGGTACAGTAGACAAGATAAATACTGCTGCAGAAAAACTTCTTAGCATAGGACAAGTACAATAGGGTATACCCAAGGGGCAAGAGATTGCATTAAAAAATTCAAAGAATTGAACTTTCTAACTGTGGCCTAAAGCATTGAAAAAATGTCATTTATAAGTTTGTAAGAGATCTCATTTTTTAGATCAATAAGAGTGAAAGCTGTGACATACCTTTACCAAGAGCAGTGACTTATTGTAGCAATGAGATTATAATATTTTAAAGTACTAGGAACATAAAATATAAGGAGCATGTTAAATTTTGAAAACCCTTAGGTGGTTGGAGTTTGACCTTTAAATATATGGGTGTATGACAGTGTTTAAAGTCATTGGTTTTTAATGGCAATAATCAGTAACAATTAGTGGCCATAATCACCAGTAATAAAAAATTCTAAGTTTTTATATTTCTTGGTTATATTTAATATTTAGCACTAACTTAGGCAGTAGTTTTATTATTATTTTTTTATTGGTGAAACTGGAATTTGGAGAGGTTAATTGTAAAGTTGAGATCACACAGCTTTATTTCTTTCACAGTTAAGGAAATGAAGGCCCAGGTATGTTACAACTTTCCCACATTTACACTACTAGCAAGTGGCAGGGCCAGGGTATTAACTATTAACCTTTATATTGCATTGCCTCCTATAGCATTCCCAAAAAATATGTTAACCACTTGGCACAATTTTGTCAGGTTCAATGAACAACGTTTGATGGAAGCATTTGGTTTCTTAAAACACAGAATATAGACTATTTATTTTTACTTTTTAAAATATATTTCTATTGATTTTAGAGAGGGAGGGAGCGGGATAGAGAGATAGAAACATCAATGATAAGAGAGAATCATTGATCAGCTGCCTCCTACATGCCTCTTACTGGGGATTGAGCCTGCAACGTAGCCATGTGCCCTTGGCCGGAATTGAACATGGGACCCTTCAGTCCGCAGGCTAATGCTCTTATCCACTGAGCCAAACCGGCTAGGGCCAGAAAATAGATTATTATGCTGAGGTTTAGTTTCAAATGAAAGCATCATCAAAGACTTACTATAAGAAAAAAGGAGGTTCACAGCTAAATACAACTTTCTCTCTTTAGTTTGAACATTGAGAGATAATAATACTACACGGTCCATGTGCCTATTGATGTCAAGGGTCTCTCCCCCTATGTTGCCACAATTCAATTAGTCCTTCAGGTTTGGTTAGGAAGATAGATTTCTGGTTTCAGAAAACATCTGCTAAAATGAATATCAACCTAATGGAAATAGTTCCAACAAATGTAGGGGTCTTCTTTATTTGACTTCAGTAATCAATTAGTTGTTTGAAATATTATAAAGCAGAGAGAAGTTTCCCAACTGAGTGGTCTCTGTGTTGGTAATTTTATGTATCAACTTCATTGGGCCACAGGTGCCAGATATTTTGGTCAAACATTATTCTGCATGTTTACATGATTTTGTGATGGTGTTTTTGAATGAGATTAGCACTCAACTCAGACTCAGTAAAGCAGATTGAATTCCATGGTGAGAGTGGGCCCTATGCAATCAGTTAAAGGCCTGAATAGAGAAAACACTAACCATCCCCCTAGTAAGAGAGAATTATTGTGCCTGCGGCCCTTCTAACTAGCACATCAGCTCGTCTGGGATCTGCAGGCATTTTGGGTTCTGGACTCAAGCTAGGATATTGGCTCTGCAGATTTAGGACTTGCCAGGCTCCTCCATAATTGCATAAGCCAACTCCCCAAATCTCTCTCCCTCCCCACCCCCTCTCTTTTACTCTCTCTCTTTAACTCTATCTCTATCTCTATCTCTATCTCTGTCTCTGTCTCTGTCTCTATCTCTAATCTCTCATTTATAAATATTTTAGTGGAGCACAATACCCAATTAGTGTTTGACAAATAATCAATAACAATACAAAAATTGAGTGGATGAAGGAATTAGGAGATGAGATGACTGGTAATTAAAAAACTAAATCAGGTATAACTGAGAAGATTTAGCCCAGATAAAGGGTCACCAGAAAGGATCAGCAACAGCAAGTGCATAGAAGGAGATGCAATTTTATCACTTTGTTTATGTGAGTATTTTTCCTGGAGTTTGTCCATGTAGGTGAAAACAAAAAACCCTCTGTTTTACTCAAACTAAGAGAGAAAGGGCAATGGAATAGAACATGCAGCCTGTGTATAAAGATTTTTCCCTGGACCTTGGAGCTGTCTTAAATATACATATCAAGTCTGGAGTCATGAGCATTGTTCAAGATCAATTTTCAGCATTAAATTGGGTTTATCTACATCAATAGGAATTGATGCAATAGTCTTGCAAAGCCATCTCCCCAAAGAATCTACTCCTGTGAATCTCTAAGAAGCATTAATCCCATATCTAAGACAGATTTTCTTGTTCATTTAGATAAAGGTAACATCTGATATAAAAAATAAGCTATTAATAGGAAAACTAGGTTCAGAAATGCAGCTAAATCAAGATTTAAAAAGGCACTTCTTTTTGCTACATTTTAGGTTCACCCTCAGGTAATCACTAGGTAGACTGTAGTATCATTTAGAAATTCTACAATTCCAAATAAGATTAAAAGATTTTAATTTAAAAACATTTAAAACATAAAATGAATATTAGTTAACCTCTAATGTCTTTGCTATGATACATTAGTATACATAAATAGGAAAGTGTAAACTTCACAGGAATTCTGTTTGTAAAAATATTTGGGTTTTCCATGTTCCATTAAATCTGGGAGAGCTTTTCCTTGTTCAGAAATTTTACCCATAACCTCTGCAGAGGACTGCATTTCTACTGAGCCAGGTTAGAAAAATCATTGTCTTGCTTGATTTTCCTTCTAATACCAGTAATACACAGGCGAAGTATAGATTAGATGCAGTTCTTTTTTTTCTAATTTATCTCAGTTTTTTTTATTCTAATATTTTTCAAATACCCAGTCTATTTTTTCTTTACTATAGAGGCCAATGCTTTCCCTTCATTGTTTCACTTGAACCATTTTTATTTTCCTTGTGTTATTATTCAAGGTTTAGTGCTTTTAGCAAAATTATATACATGTACTCTGATATATTGAATAAATCGGTTAAAATGTCCTCAATGCTCCCTTGTCCCTGTATCCATATCCTTTACGGTGTTACTCTGCAGCATTTCCAATCAAGAGCTACAGTTCATTCTCTGCTCTTGAGTCTAGATTGGAATTTTGATTTGTTTGGACAGTAAAATGTTATATGCCGGTTCTGAGCCAAAGCCTCATATTGCCTTACACATGTCTACTCATTTTGAACTTCCATTTCAACAACCCAGGCTTTCCTGCTCTGTGATGGCAAACAAAGTGGAACAAAGATGAGCCATTCTAGCTGAAGCCATCAGAGACCAACCAGTCCCCAGCCAACTTGAGAGCTGACTACAGTGAGCCCAGCTGAGAGCAAAAGAACCACAAGGCAAGACACAGCTTCAATTGCTGGCACACAGAATGTAAGCTGAATAAACGGCTTTTCTTTTAAGCCACTAAGTTTTCAGGTGGCTTGGTATACAACAAAAGCTGCATATATTTATCCTGTATTATCACCATTTTATCTGTTAGAATTCAGAGTCTCCCTCGCAATTATATTCACTCAAGTTAGAATCTGCATTCTGATTTAGTGTTCTACAAGAGATTAGAAAACCAAAAATACATTAATGTTTTGGGCCAAATGTAAGCAACTTTATACATAAATATCCAGGCAGCGTCATAAATATCCACGCTGTTGGCTTGCTTTTACATGGAGACACATATATCAAATAGCCTAAGAGGATGCTTCTGTTTCAACAGTAATAATAATATTATGTAGCCCCACTAAAGACTATGCTAACTACTTTATAAGCCTGTCTCAATTTTACCTCATAGCAGCCCATAAACTAAAATTCTTACATTCAATTTTTTGGTAAATAGGAGAATTGAGTCTTGACGAATTTAAGTAATTTGGAAAAGTAAGAATGAGCTTAAGTGTATAAGCTGTGACTCTAGAACAGGGGTGGGCAAACTTTTTGACTCGAGGGCCACAATGGGTTCTTAAACTGGACCGGAGCGCCGGAACAAAAGCATGGATGGAGTGTTTGTGTGAACTAATATAAATTCAAAGTAAACATCATTACATAAAAGGGTACAGTCTTTTTTTTCAATAGTTTTATTCATTTCAAACGGGACGGATCCGGCCCGCGGGTCATAGTTTGCCCACGGCTGCTCGAGAAGAACCTAAGTGCTTAACCATAAAGCATGTTGCCTACAGTGTCCCAGAAATGTAAGGAAGGAGTAGCCTCTTATATCATTTCTAAGTGTGTCTCATCTAACCAAACACACTGGAAAAACTGATGTAAAAAGGCAGGTAAAGTTCATTTTTCTAAATGTCAACCTAAAAGAATTTACTAGTTGTCAAACAGCTTACTAGGCTAACAACCCACCAATTTAACCTATTCTTGTCATATTATCATAATATAAATACATTCGAACAATGATAAAATGTTGGTGGACATAACAATGAATATTGCTCATTATGTAATAACTTGTCCTTAGAAACCAAATGAGCTTACAATGATATTATATGAAAGTGCAAGGTGCTACTTCATGTTATATAAGGGTAAAAAGTAAAAGAATAAAACAACAACTAAATGCAAGTTACTTTTACAAATTAAGAAACTGTCACTTATATTCTTGCACAACCCTATATCTATAGTTTCAACAACTAAAATGCTCTGAAAACTGAAAAAAAAGGTAAGTTGTACTGTATACTCATTGGGCAAGAAAATACAGACTAACTTGATATTAAGCTACTATTATTTATAGACTGTTTATATCACTGAGTATAATTATGTACACATTTTACTAAAGAAATGTTTTTTTATTATATGGTTCTGCTTCAAACACTGTTGCAAGTGTTATGTAATATAGAATATTATGTACTGCATAAATATTCTAAAGTTTAAAGATGTCTTCACTCTAAAACAATCTGAATACAACAATTTTAGATAAGTGATTGTAAACCTAAAGAATATTTCAGGCCTGAAATTCAGCCAATACATCTTTGTTCTTCATGCTATCCAGTCATTTCTAGTTTAGTCTGAATGAATAATCAAACACTTTCTTGGGAGCATATTTAATAAGCAGTGGAGAAAGAAAAATAGAAATGTGGATTCCTTTTCTTTACTTTCACCATAGTTAGTTTTTAAACCACTAATATGTCAAAACAGGTAAAATAAAATATGGCTTCAGGATAGAATATTAATGTTACAAATTTTATAAAGGAAAAGTGTTCAGGTAATAAAAGTTGGGAGATGGTTAATAGATATGGAGTGATGGGCAGGGACTCAAATATTCTTTTTCATGGTGGAGATTCAGGAGATACTGTCTGAGGTTGACGGAGAGGACATTAAAAATGTGTATTATTCATAGTTTAAATGCAAACAGTAGAAGGAATAAATAATAAAACACTAACTTTGGGAGTTAGTTGGAGATGATACTAGTGAACTAAAGCTTTATCTTTCAAAGTGGGAAATAAACAGATATGAATAAAGTTGGTAGATGAAAAATATATATACATATATAATTTATAGCAAAAAAAGTTAACTATGAGAAGAAAGAAAAGCTGAAATAGTTCCAAATGGTTGCTTATGGGGAATAAGACCAAAAAAAAGTAGTCCAAAGACTAATTTTAATGACTTTGATAACTATTTTAAAAAATAATAAAGTCAAAATATAATAATGCTAGTTGATTAAAATAAAATAAAACAGTCCCTGACTATACAGGGAGTTGTGGTCACTTTAAATAAGATGGTCTAAAAGTGACCTGACTTAGGAGGGTGCAGCCAGGAGAAGATCTGGAGTATTGTGCTCCAGGCAGAGTCCCTGTCCACAGAGCTCCATGGAAGCCAGAGTGGTATGCTGGAGGGAAAGACAGAGGCCTCAGCAAGCCGAGGGAAGCACAGTGCTGGACAACACAGGGGCATGCAAGGGCTAATGGTGCAAGCCCTTAGAGGTCATGACATGAAATTTGGATCATATTCTAACTAACATGGTAAGGCATCAAAGGGTTTCAAGTAAGGAAAAAAGTGTTCTGCTTGTGATTTAAAGAGGCAATACCTGCTGTGCTGCTGGGGTCACTGCAGAGGAGAGAATGAGGCAGGGAAGCTGGTTAGGGTGTCCTGCCATGGGCCTGACAGGGAAATGATGATTCATTAATGGGGTTTAAGGTTTGAGATATATTTTGGAAGGAATCCAAACAAGGCCTACTCATGGATTAGATGTAGAGAGCGAGGACATCAGGAAAAACACTGGAAACTCAAAGCAATGGGTGAATGAGGGTTATGTTACCCCACTTGGAAAAGATTGGGGGTTGGGGAGTCAGAAATACTTTGGAGCAGAAGCCTAGAGTCTCTTATGTTCACTTTGAAATGTCCATTAGAAACTCAAATGGAGAAACTAACCAGGAAATTTGATATATAAATCTGGAGTTAGGGAAAGGGTTAAAGTGCTGATATACTAGAATATTTGGTAATCATCAGCATATCTATACTAAAATAGAGGAATATGCAAATTGTCCAGGACACTGTCAGAGTAACAACTGAATAGCAGCATGGGGCGACAAGGACGGCAGGGGGGGTTAGTGAGGGACAACCAAACAACTGAACAGCAGGCTGCGTGGGGCAGCCATGCTGGAAGTGGGGGCATTTGGGTAACCAGATGGGGGGGGGCATTTGGGAGTGACCAGGTTGGCAGAGGGGCAGTTGGGGGCAACCAGGTTTGTGGGCGGGGCAGTTAGGGGTGACCAGCCTGGCAGAGGAGGGCAATTGAGGCAACCAGGCCTGTGCGGGGGAGGGGGGGCAGTTAGGGGCAACCAGGCTGGTGGGGGGCAGCTGGGGGCCATCAGGCCAGCAGGCAGAGGCAGTTAGTGGTGATCAGGCTGGCAGGGAGGGCAGTTAGGTTAGGGGCGATCAGGCAGGAAGGCAGGTGAGCAATTAGGAGCTAGTGGTCCTGGATTGTGAGAGGGTGCAGGCTGGGCTGAGGGGACCACCCCCATGCACGAATTTTGTGCACTTGGCCTCTAGTAAGTGATAATTAAAGCTAGAAATGCACTAGTATATTACCAGTTTATTACATGCCTAACACTCACCTAAATGCACTTTGCATGCTATGTTGGGAGGGCCCCAGCCACCCCAATTTTGATGATTTGTTCATGGAGACAAAGCAAAAGCAGCAAAGGGAAAAGGCACATGGGGTGAAGTTTGAACAGAGTCTTCTCCCAGTGGAATCGCATGGAATGGATGGACTTGCTTCATTCCCCCATCCCCGAGTTATGGTAACACATGAGAAATGCTGTCCCCCTGAGGAAGTTCATTAGCAACTCTGTGGCCAGGGTGTATACTGGGGGCTGGGCTGATTACATAAGCCACCTCTGCTGGGCATGTACCAAGATATCTGACTCCCAGAGGGAAAGTAGGTGTCCAGCATAAACCAGGTTGGTTTTTTTTTTTACTAGTATCCTCACCTGAAGATACTGATGATATTTTTTTTCCCCATTGATTTTTATAGAGTGGAAGAAAGCAGGAGAGAGAGAGAGAGAGAGAGAGAGAGAGAGAGAGAGAGAGAGAGAGAAACATCAATTGGTTGCCTCCCTTATACACCACTGTCCAGAATCAAACCCAAAACCATTTGGTTTATGGGATGATGCTCCAAAAAAGTGAGCCACCCAGCCAGGGCCAAACCAGGCTGTTTTTATAAACAGATTAGGTACAGTGAGCCACTCTTATCAGTTAGGTGGATAGGAACCCTTCCAAAATCCAGTTTCTAAATTCTAGTCCAGTCCAACCCTGTCAGCAGGCCTTTCTAAGGATAGGCAATTAGGCTTGCTCTGTTGACTCCTTTCTGCACATGTGTCTTCAATTATTTAAGCCTCCAACAACCCTCTGAGATAGGTCCTATTATCATCTTTATTTTAAGATGAGGAAACAAGAAAACTCACTCAGCTCATAAGAGACTGGGGATTGAAACTCAGCAATTTGGCTCTTGTGAGAGCTGTTGGGTACTTTGCAAAGCAGCCTCTTTCAATAGAGAACAGAAAACAGCAGACAGGAGGGTCAAAGGACTGGGTTGGGTGCCCCAACACTTAAAAGTTTAATAGACAACTGGGGAAGACAAAGGAGTGAAACGGGCAGAAACCCAGAAGACCATGCAATCAGTCCCAGGACCAAAAGTGTTGCCAAAGGGTACTTGAGTGAGAACCCTCCTATGTTTGTAGGGTCTTGGGAGTCAGCTGAAATGAGAATTTCAAGAAGTCCCCATGGGAGGATGAGAGCTGGTACAAGGTTTTATTTGCATGGAGTTACATATCTCAGGTTCCAAAGTGCCCTGCCTCTTAAGCCAGTATTGGAAAAGGTAGAGCTGGGAGTTCAGCAAAGTCAGAAATAGGGCCAGTGTCCAGAGCGTCCGTTCCATGTTGTATCTGGTGTGGTTCAGCATCCAGGCCAGATTGAAGTCCATTAGTCCATGTGTAGAGTCCAGCATGGCCATGTTCCATGTGTGCAGGAGAGTGAATCCCCCTGCAGCAGGAGCCAAGATAGTCTAGAAGTTTATATATTTAAATTTCATTTACTTGCAGTGGCCATGCCCACCCTGGTCAATTACCTGATTCCAGGTGTGACTGACAGACAAGCATTTTCCCATGACATTCAGATTTTACTGGGCAACTGTCTGCCTTTGTCTAGTCCCTGACCCCATCAATCAGCAGGGAACAGAGTTGGGCAGTATTAAATGTAGCTTTTTGGCAAACCTTTATAAATGGCATGCCTATGTCTAGTCTTTCCTTTTATCCCTTTTCTGTTAAATAATAACTAGATTACTACAATGGTATCAAAAGGAGAATTCAAAAGATGGGTTATTTGCAATCCCCATATTGGAAGGGGTACAGTGATTGCTGACAAGGTTAAGTACATGGCCTAACTTTAATTTTGCAATTCTGTCTCCTAGCCCATCTCGTACACTACCTCTGATCACAGAGGCCATATGCATTTCTCCAGAGATTACCAATATTATTAAAGCTGACAGTCCTTTACACACTTTCCCTATTATATAAACGCTATTCTCTTCTTTTCTAAATAGCAATTTCTAGTTACCTTTCAAATGCTTTACCTTTGCAAAATTCTGCTGCATCTCCCAGTTATCTACTTTTTTTCCTGAGAGTTTTTTGCTTTAGATTGTTGTAGCAGTCTTCTTATTAGTTTCTTCTCTTTTGCTGATTTTTTTAAAACATCCTCCTATAGCCTTCCAGATGATGAAGGGCAGGACCTGCATCTTATTCATATCTATTTTCTCAGTGTCTAATGCAGCAACTAGAACACAACAGGTGCTCAAGAAATGCGAGAGAGGGAGGAGAGGAGGTCGAAGGAAGGAAGGAAAGAAGGAAGGAAGGAAGGAAGGAAGGAAGGAAGGAAGGAAGGAAGGAAGGAAGGAAGGAAGGAAGGAAGGGAGTGCTATGGAGATGCAAAAAAATTAAACAGAAAAAGTGTAGTCAGGTGAATGTATATAAACATTTCTTGTAACTCAAGGCACCCAATGCCTTCTCTGATCAGAAATATTTAAATCATAGTAATGTGAGGATTGAATTTACATTTGCTTAACTGGCGTTATGTAAACAAGTCTATAAATCCTATTTCCCCTGTATACACAGGTTCCTGAGAGCTATAGATTGAAAGCTCCTAGGCACTGTTAATTTGTTTTCCTTCCACTGAAAGCTTCCTTGGACTAGCTAAAATGCAAAATATCATGAGAAAAGAGCAAGAAGAACATTTTAAGGGAACAGTACCTTATTCCATAGTGTAAAAGACTGTGTCAGCTCTTTGCCTAGGACTGTTCTTTTTCTTTTTTCTTTCTTTCTTTTCTTTTTTTTTTTATTTTTAAGGAGGGAAAAAAATTATGGGCATACTTGTAATTTAAGAAAGGTAGCCAAATAAATGGGATTACATCAAAATAAAAAACTTGTGCACAGCAAAAGAAACCATCAACAAAACAACAAGAATGCCCACTGCATAGGAGAATATATTTGCTAATGTTATATCCGATAAGGGCATAATCTCCAAAATTTATAGGGAACTCACACATCTTAACAAAAGGAAGATAAACAATCCAATCAAAAAATGGGCAAAGGACATAAATAGACATAACTTCCACTTGACCTAATGATCCCACTTCTAGCAATATATCCCAAGAAAACAGAAACACCAATCAGAAAGGATATATACACCCCTATGTTCATAGCAGCACAATCTACATTAATAAAAGAGAAAGATGCAAATTGACCATATCTTCATGATGCCCACCAGCCGATCAGGAGTGAGTATGCAAATTAACCCAACAAAGATAGTGGGTTAATTTGCATAAGTGTGCACTGAGTGGCTGGGGGCAGGGTAGGATGCTTGTGCTCTGCACTGCCCCAGCTGCTTTGGGCCTCTGGACAACATGAGACAGTGGAAAGGGGGCTCCAGCCGGAGCGAAGGCAGTGCTGGCAGCCAGGGGAAGGAAGGCCCATTCTTGCACAAATCTTCATGCACTGAGCCTCTAGTCTATATATATAAAATGAAGGAATATGCAAATTTCCCCTCATGGTAACGACCAGCTGGAGCATAATGACCAGCTGGAGCGGGTAGGTGTGGCTGCGTACCACACAAGGCTGGGGGACATGAGACTGCATCAAATAAAATAAAATGCATTCACATGGCCTAAAGCACAAACATCTCATCAGCAGATAACTCAATGTAGGTTATTGTGTAATCACAATGATTACACAATATTGATTACACAATAAACTTATTTTCACTGAAAAAAAAATAACATCTTCACTTAAAGATGCCCCAGTAAGGCTGCTGAGGCTTTCATCTGTCCCTTTCTACACCGAAAATACAGGGTTCAAGGACGAAGGGCTCCAGTTTTGCTTTCTCAGCACCCAGTTAGGAGGCCTCCCTGGGGCAGCTCTCCCCTCCAAGCCCTGAGTAGGATAGGCATTTCCCTTCAGCCTGGGAGCCCTGAAGGGAGAAAGAGTGAAGTGCTTTCCCCCCAGGACCTTGCTCTCCCTGGGAGTCTGACGCAGAGGGCGCTCTCCCTGAGAACCCAGAAATCTGCCTCCCTGGGCAACTGTGCAGCAGTAGAGCCTGGCGAGCACCAGAGAGGGTGACCTACCCATGGGGATGTGTATACTGGTGGAGGCCACACAGCTGCCATAGTTAAAGCTGTCCTCGATGGAGGAGCAGGGGTATCAGGGATCAGAGTGGGCCAGGTCAGCAATGAAACCCCAGTTCCTTACCGAATGACTAGAGCACATGGACCTCAATGGTCCTCAGTCACTTCCTGAGCAGCAGTCATCCCCAAGAGGGGATTAAACCCAAAACCTAAGTAGGTGCCCTAACAGAATGGAACCAAAACCTTTGCTGTGGCAGAGGAGCTCCAACCCACAGCAGGGGCCAGGGCAGCCAGAGGGGTTTTGTTGAGGGGCCCTGACAGGCAGCCCCCAGCACAGTGAGTTAGAACCGCCTCCTGATACAGCAAGTTTGCGAGTTGGATTCCTGGTCAGGGCACAGACAAAAAGTAGCCAAAAAGAGCATAATAAGTGGAACAACACACTGGTGTTTCTCTCACTCCCTTCCTCTCTCTAAAATAATCAATCAATAAAAATTAAAATAAAAAATAAACCCTCTGGCTTGCAGAGTTGCTAAAACAGTTAAAAAGCAAAGTCCCATCCCTTC